>NC_053428.1:102301178-102596263 GCF_007990345.1 Gossypium hirsutum | reverse complement strand
AGTTATCCCTCTTAAGGAAGAGACAGGCTGAGGTTGATGCAATGGGAGCATGAGAAGACTGTCATGACACGCATTCAGTCAATCAAGGAAGAAGTATGCTAGTATTATCTAAAATTACTCTAGAAACTTATTTTCTGCCATCACATTTTGTCATTTTCATCTGCAAGTGAAGACTGCATCTTGATTGTTCCTGATTTTCCCCTACTAACGGTAATTTAGAAGCCGGACAGGGGTGACCTTTATTTTATATCAATTGAAGAAAAAGGACGTAATTTGCTAACTGTTTTAATTATACAGATTGACAGGGTAAATGTAGAGATCAGCAGGCTGAGCGGGAGTATGATCTCAATCGTGGCTGCTGAGCTGAAATACGGAGCTTGAACCTTTGCAGCGTCAACTTGCTGATGCTGAAAACGAATTAGATGAATACATGAAATCCGGAAAATCATGCTGAGAGAAGAAGTTACAGGAATGATATGCGAAGTCGTTAGTAAATGGACTGGCATACCATTTCCAACTCAACAATCTGAGAAGAAAAATTATTACATTGGAGGAAGTATTGCATAAACTGTTGTGGGTCAAGATCCGCAGTTAGATCTGTACTGAGGCTATCAACGATCTCGAGCTGGTCTCCTGACCCCGTCGTCCAATTGCCAGTTTCATGTTTGGCCCAACTGGTGTAGGGAAAACCGAACTTGCAAAGGCCCTTGCGTCCTACTTGTTTAATACTGAAGAAGCCCTTGTCGAATGATATGAGTGAGTATATGGAAAAACATGCAGTTTCAAGACTTATAGGTGCTCCACCCGGTTATGTGGGGTATGAAGAAGGAGGACAGCTGACAGAGATTGTTCGCCGGAGGCCATATGCTGTAATTCTTTTGATGAGATAGAGAAAGCCCATGGTGATGTGTTTATGTTTCCTTCAAATATTGGATGATGGGAGAGTCACTGATTCCAGGGTCGGACTGTGAGCTTTACCAACACTGTTATCATTATGACTTCAAATGTGGGTTCACAATACATTCTTAACTCAGATGAGGACACACCTAAAAATATAGCTTATGGAACTATCAAGCAGAGGGTGATGGAGGCTGCAAGAGCAGTTTTTCGACTGAGTTCATGAATCGTGTTGATGAATATATAGTGTTCCAGCCTTTGGACCGCGAAGAAATAAGCAGTATTGTGAGATTACAGGTAAGTTGCTCTGATGACTGTCTTTTGGCATAATTGCTTGCATGTACATTTACTTGATGCAGATTCTATTATAATGGAATGAAAGATTCCGAATCCTCAACCATGTCATATCCATCATAGGATGTGATAAGGATATTAATGACATTTTTTAACTATAAAATAATCTCTAAGATATACTACTAAAACAATAGTAAATGGTTAACTAAAAACTCTAGTCTACAGTTATCCTACGATGCTGCAAATGGTCCTTTTAAGAATGAGTCGGTAGTTTGGTTGGCCATCCATGAATCTGATATTGCTTGGTTTGATTCTTCTATAGATTTTGATTCAGCAAGTTACAAAACGTACTCTTTATTTTTATTATATTCTTTTAAATGATCAAAATTTATGGTCTTAGGTAGATCTCACTCGGTAGATCATTAAACCCATTTTTGACATATATTTGACATAGGTATAAGGATATGATCCTCTAAGGACTCCAAATATATGAAACCTTGAATTTTAAATATACGTATGTTGGAAAATACTGGAGCCTGAATACCATAGGATCTCTGCTGTGGTTGCAAGAGAAATACAAATCCCTATCATGTTGCCAAGCTCACGTTGTTTCTCTTCTGGTTTGTCACTCCATTGCCTTTTCTGTTTGTTTACAGCTGGAACGTGTGCAAAAGAGGCTTTCAGATAAGAAAATAAAACTTCAGATCACGGATGCTGCTGTTCAGCTTCTTGGTAATCTTGGTTACGATCCAAACTATGGTGCTAGACCAGTAAAAGAGTGATTCAACAGAATGTTGAAAATGAACTTGCCAAGGGCATCTTGAGAGGGGAGTTCAAAGATGAGGATACCATCTTGGTAGACACCGAGCAAACGGCAGTTCCGAATGGCCCGATCCCCAGCAAAAGCTAGTCTTCAGAGACTCAATGGTATTTGGATACTCAAGCAATAGGTAGTCAAGAAGCTTATCAAAGACTGTCTGAGAGTTGCTCTTTAAAGTTTTTACCGAATGATATAGGTTTACACAATTGAGCGAAGGAAATACCTCAGCTCACTTTAGAATCTCTTGCATATTGTATATGACATCTTTTTTTAAGTTTACCGACTATTCAATGCTTCAAAATACCGCTCGTGGCTCTCAATATTCTTTGCTTACCTAACTCCACTCTGGCTCCCCAATGTCTCAGTTCCAAGATGACAAATGCAAGAACTCCTATAAGTATTCTTCTGTGACATGAAGTAAAATTTCAAAGGTTGGAATGGATAGTAACTGCCAAATCTAAAGAGTGATGGACAGTGAGCCCTGCTGCCAGATTGCCATGCCATGGCATATGATGACAGTATGGATAATTGATGGCATGCACATGGATAATGAATTTAATTCATGATACTCTAATATTTCAAGACTCTTAACAGGCAGAGAACATGCCAGAATGGGATCAAATTGATTTTTAGCACTATATCCTACATTTGGTGTATGTATTATAAGGTATTTCAAAAGAAATTATGAAAGCATGGGCAACAGCTTAGACTACTTCAGTCTGAGTGCATATGAACCAGGCTAGGTGAGGTTTAGGTTAACACCATTTATATTTACAAATTACTAACTTCATTTGCAAATTGTCATATTTATATGACATGGCTTTAACCTCACCTATATTTGTATTCTAATATTGTTCTTTTAATTATTGTATAGATAGTATAACATATGAAACTGAAAGGAGGTCAAGCCATATCTAGCAAGTTTCGAGGTAAGTAACTTAGAAAATAAAATAAAACTAACTTCAATCACTTTATATTGAACAGAAGCTTAACTGGTCAGTTCATGTGACCATCAAAGCTTGAAAATAATCCTCCTCTCAATGCTCACAATTGGCAACTTGGTTGCTCTCCCAAATGACTATCCTTATAAGTAGCGTGTACAAACATATCAAGTATTTGATCCCGATATACTGATTTATCCCAATCATAACATATGGAAGATTACTTGAACATAATATTTATACGAGAATCCCAGTCAATGAGTAAATTTGATGTCAGCTCGAATTTAAGTACTTCAATTCTGTGTTATCACCCCTTTGCAACTAGCATTTTGGCAAAAAGGAAAAGCACAAGCAGTGAATCTATGTAACAGGAACGATGAAATCTTATAAAATTAGGATCCAGAGGTACCCTTTTGAAGGTATCATAAAAGATGGCGAATGAATGTAATAGATAGAAACAAGGACCTCGTCAAAAATCAGATTCGGAGATACCTATTTCAGAGGTCAATGGAAAACAGGCTTTCAAAACCAGGATGATTTTTCTTAAAGAAAAGCAAGTAAACAGAGTGAATGAATGATCTAAACAACAACTTCATGAACTATTGGAGAAGCCAATCATCTATTCAAACCTATATGAGCCATACATAAATGTACAAAGTACGGAATATTACACGTTTCACACTGACCATCATTAGAACAATGTATAATTGAAAAAGGCAAATGGTTAGCAATAGCTTCTAACCCTTCTAGAAAACACTTGGTGAGGGCTTTAGACAAAGCAACCAAACACCAGAGAGAGGAGGCCGAGTTATGATGGTTGATTTCAGGTTCAGAGAACCAAGGTTAGTACTGTCCATCTTGTCTCCACACCATCTATATCTGATCCACCAGGAGATCAATCCACACATGAGATGACAAACAAACTGCAAAGAACATGATATACTTAGATATAGGCATGTTTTGTCAGTTAAGAACTCGCACAAACTCCCAAGAAAAGATTATTAACCACGTCCACATCATACACATTCCTGGTTATATATCGGAAAGGGTAGTTTATGTAATTTTAGCAAAAATTGAATTAAGCTCACTAAGAAAGTACATTTGCGCCAGGGAATTCCATGGAGAAAAAGAAGGGTCTTATGGTTCTTCCCTTACAATATGAATAGACTGTCAACTATCTTTCTCATATTCAAGAAATAAAAGATGTAGGTAGCATTAAGGATGATGTACTCTAAAAATCATGGGAAATGTCTACCAAGGCAACCAAGAACGGGTATTTTGCGCTTGAACTAACCATAAATAATCATTTCCAATTTTCTCAGAAGTTTTAACCCCCTTCCTTTCTGATAAAATATGAATTCTAACTACATGAATTACCTGGTTTGCATTCAAATTATCACTCTGATTCAGATGCCTCTTCAGAATCAGACAATGGCAAAAGGGTGCAGATGCCAAGCATATGACCATTTAGGCACACGTAATACTCTATACAATCCTCATAAGCACCCAACCTACAGCTTGCACTTTGTGGTATCATCTTAGCTTGCAGCATGTCCCACAACTTTGCCTTACAATAAGGGCACACTGCTGTTGGATGAAGCTTGGCTGCCCTGTCAATCAACATCTTCCGAACCTTGGACACCAAGAATGACTTGAAAACTCCTCGGAAAAATCCCACATCACCCTCATCCCCTTGGTCCAGATGTTCACAAGGGTCAGACACATATAAAATATCAGTCCGGCATTGCGGTAAAAGGAAGCTCTTCCCTGAGGTCCTAGAGAACCTGGTCCTGTAAACAAAATGACCAGGGATCTGAACACTATTGAACAAGCGACCACCGCTACAACCTGAACAATAGATAAGTAGTTTTCCAAGGGCTCTCCAGTTCCCATCAACACTGTGACTTCCACTAGACTGCAGATCAAGCATCATCTTTGGGGCCCTTGTTTTGCAGAATTCTTTCCATAGTACTCTCTTGGCAAGATCATCAAACCATTTGCATACGCATGAAAGAGTCGCAATCAACTTTGGATTCCAGTTGAGTTGTTGAAACACTAAGAAAATCACATCTTCACTTAGATGACCCTTTGTGCATTGACAACTAGACGAGTGTATACAACGATACTGCTTTGTTAGGATCATTGTCCCCAGCCAGCGAAAGAAACAATGATCCTATTTCCTGGTTAAGCAAGCCAACAAAAATCACAATTACACACCACGATTTAGTATCTTGGAGTTGAATATCCAGTATATGAACCAGATAGCTTGGTATAAGCAGTAAATCGGAGATGGAGACTAACAGCATAATGAAAGAGCAAAAATTAAAGACTTAAAAACTAAAACCATAAAGTCCAAAATTATTTTCTCGGAACAAAATCAAGCAAAGAAGACTAAGGTTTCATTGTAAATTCAAGCCTTAAGACCAATTCTAGCTGAGCTGCTTAGGCAGCAGTTCCCAGGAAACTCAGGGGGGTGGATCTACAGATGGCTTTCGATTCTAATTTTAGATCAAGATTATAGTTTCCCATGCCCGAAAAGAAAAATTAGGATGTCTGAGTTCGATCCATAATCTGCAATATGATGGATTAAATTACATTTGAACTCCAAGATTTTTCATTTTTTCTACAAAGATACCATAACAGCATCGATGAGAGTTCTCAATGCTAGATTTCAACAATGAATTAAAAACAATATCTTATCTTAATTGCATGTCAAATGTGACTCTAAACAGGTTGGATGCTCCAATAGAAGAAAGCTAAATCAATAAGCTAGTTTGAGGTCCCATCAAAGGGTGGGGAAACCCGAAACACAGAAATACAATGTAACATCTAAGAAGGGGAATGAATTTTTGGAGAATGGATAGCAATGGAGAATCATACTTTTATTAAACTAGAATTTCGATTTTAACTTCAAAATTCCTCATACTTCACAATCAATCACAACTTTTATACATATTTCCATATTAGCCAAAGCAGTTGTTTACTTTATAGCAAAGTCACTTAATTTTCTTCTCAACGAAGCTTAATTAGATTCTTAGATGAACAAGATAATATAAAGAACTTAATTTATTCTACCAATGCATGCCATTAATTTATCAAAGCTCAGATCCAAAGGTAAAACACACTTAAAAAACAAAACCATTTTACCAATTCAACTCAAATGCTTAACCCAAACAAAACCCCTTTTCAAGTCTTCACTAAATTCTCCAAAACCCACATTGTAAATTAAGAAACAAAAACCCCTCAAGAACTAAGCCCGTTACAAATTAAACAAAACTTAAGCAAAAAAAAAAGGCAACAAAAAATTATGAGATCAAAGCCAAAACTCCCACCTTCACCTTGAAAGAATCTTTCTTTACATAGTCTTTAGACCTTTAAAAATAGAGAGAAATACACTGCAAAAAAAATAAGAAAAATGAACAAAAAGTAATTTAGGGTTTCCCTGCATGTGGTAACAATATCCAAACCTGCAAAAAAAAATGTCAAAAATTCCCTTATAAAAAAAAGTTTACACGAGGAATTAAATCTGGGGTTTCAACGTCAGTAGAAGAGTACTTTGGTAAACTAAAAAAATCTTCTTTTTTTGTCACTGAAAAATTTCTCCAAAAGAAATCAAATTGCAGAGAAACGGTGATGAGAGAAGACTGAAGAAGGAAAGAAAGAAGCTTTGGGTTTTCATACACAAGAAAGAAAAATACAATATTAAATATTTTAAGAGAAATTAATCGTACAACTTGGCTTTCTTTCGCACATCAATGACCAATTATATTAATCCACGTGGAACCTAGAAAATCTAAATAGTTTTAGGTCGACTGCTTATCACTACGTGGCGTCAATTCATTGGAGGTGGTTTAAGGGTTGAGACTTTCAGGGTTTGAAAATTTAGCCATAATTTATACTGTTAACTTGTTTTAATATTTTTGTGTTGGACCTAAAACGTAAAATGACAAGAAGTATTCTGTCCACAGAAAGATTCTTAACCAGTCATGTTCTGCCACGTATAAATATCGAATTTTTGGAAGTTTATTGATTTGTTTACTTAGGTGGCATCTCCCAATTGGCTGTTTCCCTTTTTTTTCATTGCACGAAATTTGAAGGGTTCTTTTGTTGATCTTTGCCTTTCTTTTTCTCAATTTTTAAAAAGCAATTTTTTTTTACAAGTTGATTGAATGATAATAAAATATATGACGTCATGTCTTTGGCTTTTTCTTGCAAATGTTGTGAATTTCTTCTTCATTTTTTTTTCTTAAAGATGCTTTTCTTAAATATCTGTAAATAAATAAAATTTAACATTGTTATAAAATAAAGAAAAGGTTTAATACATTATTTCCTACTTGAGTTTATGATATTTGTAAATTTTTTTCAATATGATACTTATATGTTACAAAAATTATACAATTTAGTATTCGAAGGTTAATTTTTTAGTATTTAATTCGAGTTTTAGGGTTAATTTGGTAAATATTTATAATTAAGCAATTACTGCAAGCAAATTAAACACAAAGTTAAATAGATTCATAATTAACACTAAACTTATTCTATTAAGAAAATTATAAAAGTTCAAACTCGATAATATTAGCAATTAACTTCTATCAAATTAAATCTAAAACTCGAATTAAACACTAAAATGTTAACACCATTACATATGGGTACTAAAATATATAACTTTTATCAAATGCATCTACCATATTGAAAACAAATACAGGCATTATATTAAAAAAAAGTTAAACTAATGTACCAAATAATATATTAAAACTAATGAAAACAAAAAAAGAAAAGAAAAAGTAATAAAGAATAAGAGATTAATGAATAAAAGAAAAATATGTATTATTTACTCACCAACTCGATGCTTATAATTTTTCTCCAAAATTTATATTGATAAACATAAAAAGTAGAAATAATATAAAATTATTTTCCTAATGGACATCAAAGTCCTAGTAATAAAAATTACATCGAAACTTTTATCCTAATGAATATTCAATAATAATAAATATATTTATCACTCTTCATTGGATGTTCACTGATAGATAATGTCTTTTTAAAATTTTATTAAGATAAAAACACTTTATAGAAAAATCTTAGTGAAGTAAAAGAAGTATACTTATTTTTAATACGCATAATATACTTGTCGAAACCATTTTTTGAAAACGGGAATCGACTTTTTAAAACGAAAGTTGAGAGTCGCCACCAATCCTTTTTTGAGGTGTAATTGGGCCACCTTATAAAACATTTTGGTCCGCGAATTTTAAGAAAATGAGTTCGGGAGTCGGTTACGTACGAGGAAGGATTAGCACCCTCGACACGCCCAAAATTGGTACTTAATCGATTAATTAGTGTCTTAAATGTCGAAAATTAAAGATTTGGACAGAGCTCACAATGTGATCCTCCTTTTATTGGCTTTTAAAACATTCAGGTAAGTCAAATGTGTATTAAAGACCATCTCACCTTGAGGTAAAACATTACATCCAGTACGTTTGGACACAACATTTTGACCCTCAAATGTGATCTTGCCTTTAAAACGTGCGTTTTAGCTTTGAGAGGATATTCGAATATTCAAAACAAACAAAGAAAGCGAAACCCAGTACGTTAGGGCACGATCTTTTGAATTCTTTAAGTACCGAACATTGCCTTTATTTTGAAAAATTTTGAGAGTAATTTAAAAAAACAACTTATAATTTAAAAAATAAAAAACAACAACGTAATTCATCAAAGTAATTTAAAATGTATGTATATAAAAAAAATAAAAAATAAAAAATGAATGCCAAATGAATTTAAAGAAATAATGAGCTATTTAAATGTAAAATCATACAAAATTTTAAAATAATATTATATAAGAGAAATTTAAAAGAAACTTATAATTTAAAAAAACAAAAAACAACAACGTAATTCATCAAAGTAATTTAAAATGTATGTATATAAAAAAAATAAAAATAAAAAAATGAATGCCAAATGAATTTAAAGAAATAATGAATTATATAAATTAAAATGAGGAAGAAAAAACTTAATTGAAATAGAAGCTAATTAAGAGAGACAATCAACAAACAAAAACATTGAAATTGAAAAGGACTAAAGCACAATGCACGCAAAGGTATAAGGGCTAAAAAAGAAAATATTCCCAACCCCAAAAGCAACACTCATGCGCAAACTAAATTGGAGAGGTGCAAAAACTTCAGGGCAAAAATGAAAGAAACCAAATAGGGTCAAATCAAGAATGGCTCAAATATGAAGGACTGGCCACGCAAATTACCCATTTAAGGGTAAAATGCGTGTGGACCCAGTCAAAACATGTACTAGCATGCAGTTTTGTTTTATTATTATACAAAGTTAAAAACCCATTTCAATTCATTTTTTTTTGCTTAAAACATTCAAACTAAAAACTAAGATTACGTTTGGTTCGCTGTATTGGATTAGAGGTGTATTGGATTAGAGGTGTATTGGAATAGAGGTGTATTGGAATAGAGGTGTAATAGCAAATCAACTGTTTGGTTGAATGTAATGGAATAGAGGCGTAATAGTAATCTTGTGTTTGGTTGAATGGAATAGAGGTGTAATAGCATAATGGAAAAAACTAAAATGACTAGAATACCCTTAGCATAAATTTATTTTGGTAAATGATTATTGTTTTAATAAGATTATTAATATCAATAATAAAAAATTTAATCATATTTAAACATAATTATTATTAAATATATTATAATTAAAATATATAATTTAATAAAATTCTTAATAATCAATATTCTTATATGAATTTACTCAAATCATAATATATGATACTATAAAATATAAATTAACATAATTATTATTAAATATATTATAATTAAAATATATAATTTAATAAAATTCTTAATAATCAATATTCTTATATGAATTTACTCAAATCATAATTTAATAAAATTCTTAATAATTAATATTTTTATATGAATTTACTCAAATCATAATATATGATACTATAAAAGATAATTTGAAATAATTAATATTAAAATTAACATGTAACTGTTTGTTACTCATTCTTTGTTTCTTATTCTTTTTGTTTTGATCATGTATCAATCATTTAAACCAAATGCTTGGTTGTATTGGACAGTGTTTTATTACTTTATAAATGCATGATTTTATATACACAAATACATATGTATAGGAAAATTATCTGAATGAATGGTTAATATTTATTCAGCAAAACTTAGTATATACACACATAAATTAAGGTAAGATAATTAACTCGATATCTAGCTTGAGCAGCTCGAGTTTGTCTAAACAATACATCAAAACCTTTTATTTTGAAGCTTATAAACTTAAACAGCTTAAGTGTCTTATTTTTCATTATGCTATAAAGGGAATATAAATAAATACCAGAATTTTGATAAGAAAAATTGCAGCAAGCAAAGCAATATCCTGCTATTAAACTCACTATAAAATATGTAATATAGCAAACAAAGATCTCTCAACTGATCTTTAATCTTTTTAATCATTTGTAAATAAAAGAAAAAATTACAAAAAAGAACAACCTGCAGAATGTTTGATGACAAAAACTAACAAAAATCCATGATTCAATATCAAATTCAAGATGCATTCTCCTTTTTCAGCTTAGCAAGTTCTTGCTTGATGACTCCAGACCTCTGCAAAACCGTATTACAGCTCGTCAAGCTTCGATTGATGTTTTGAGGAAGTGCTTTCAAGAAAAGAACTCTGGTATAAAACAGGTAGACACAATAGGGGGTGTATCGGAAACTGACCTTGATCTTAGCCAACATAAGCTTGAACCTATCAAAGTCGTTGAGAGATGCTCTTCTCTTCTGGACAATCAACTTTCTACCCCACGAGCTACTTTCCCATTTGTTCTTAACATCTGCAAGTTAACATAAGAGTGATAAGAAAGAAAACATATCTTCAAGAAACAACATTACAAATGCTGGTGAAAGCTATCGTTGTCCTTACCAGCCTTCTCCATAGCTTCGATCAACCCATTTGTTCTTGGGAACACGTGGAATGTCAATTGTGATATCTGTCAATGTAAGCCTCTTGAAGTTCATTTGGCCTCTTACCATATCCGGGGCATCAACAAGTGCCTGCCACATTAAAAATACAGTCACTTCTTACACGCACATCTCCAAATAACACCTATAGGACTTCAACTAGACTAGTTGGCTGATAAAGGAACATTGATAATTGAGCAGACCATAATCCAAAGACTAAAACCAGTAAGATGGGTTAGTAGAAAAATTATGCAGCCAAAATCTAATGGTCACATTAAAGACATGTTTAAACCCTTCATATGACATGTGATAAAGGAAAGGGCTTTCTTACATGACTATAGGTAAGTTTGCAGGCAATTGCATGACTTGCTTCATGCAAGAATACTGTAATGAGCTTAAAAGGCAGCAACAGCACTGTTCTCCATAGCTACAACAATCAGGGGGAAACATTAGGTCAATCCATTTAAGCAAACAGAGGCAACCAGTTCAAATTCCAAAGAATGCTGTATCTTTTAACAGAAATTCAACTGCAGTGAATCCTCCTAGAAAACTCCTAAAACTTTGGCATCCTCATCCTTATGAACAACTTATGAAAATTGTTGTAAATGCCATAGCATTTATGAGTTCCTTATGAACAGATTTACAACAAGTATTACAAAAGTAAATCACAAATGCTCCCAGAAAAGAACCCAATTTCCTTCAACGTGCAAACCAAGAAACTATTTAAACTGTTAATCTATTTCGTAATTCAAATTACCATTAATTCGATGGTTTCTCCAAAACAATAAACTTATTAAATTTTAAACTAAAACTAACAATCATGGCTTAGTCAACTAAACCGTAGATATATCATCCTTCAAACAAACATAACCAGGGAGCTCTTACCAAAATTACCCCATTGTTTTTACCGTGTTTATATTGTTTCCTTACAACAACCAAAAGCATAGCAGAGAAAAAGATGATCTTCGTTATAAACAAGAGAAAAAAAATTTAAGAAAGAAGCTTACAACAAGAATGACAACAGTGAAGACACCAATTGTAACCAGAAAGGTAACTTGGCCATTATTGCAGCAACTGTTTAGCTCCCAGTTCACCATTTTTCTGCCTTTATTTCAAAATCTAAAAAGAACCCTTTTTTTTTCCAGGGGTCTTTTGTTTGGGATTTGAGAAAGTTAGATGAAAAAACAATATATGTTCCAATATCCAAATCATTGAACTTCAAATAAATAGAAAAAAATATCTCAAAAAGTTTATAATAAAGGCTTCCTAAATTACCAAGCATCAAAAACCCAGAAATTTTCATCCTTTTCATTCACAGACCAAATAAAGAACTATGAAAACACACTAAAAGGGAAAAAAAATCTCGATAAGAAGAACACACCCACAAATGGTACGCCAGAGGATGTTAGAGGAGCAGAACACACTGGATGTTAGAGGAGAAGACGATGAGGAGAGTGGAGAAGAAAGGTAGAAGGAAGAAACAGAACATGGATTTTGGGTAAAACAGAAGCGTGAATCGGGAGGGTAAAACAGGGACCAAAATTGAAGCAGCACCTAATCTGAGCTCAAGGAAGGGATTAGAAAACTGTAGATTTTGGGGATTAGATCAGTAGTGTATTAAACCTGTAATAGCAATACACTGAACCAAACAAAGTATTAGAGAGGGATTAAGCGGGACCCACCGATTAGGGGTGTATTACCAAACATGGTGTAAAAGTTTGAAATCTCCACACTCCCCCCATCTAGCCAATACACCCAACCAAACATGGTGTAAAAGTTTGAAATCTCCACACTCCCCCCATCTGCTCTTCGCCGAAAGGCTTATGCCCAAGCCTTCAACCACCCAAAAGTCACCGGCGTCCAGCGAAGCAAGGCCCTCTCGACAGCGCAAACACGATGTGCGGTAAGTCTCTCTCATTCTCTCCTATTTTTTAACTTGTATTGTGGATCCGAATGGGAAGAAGAAAAAATGAAAAAAGAAACAAAATAAAATCACCTTTGAAAATATTCCTTGGTGGTTTTCTACTGATTCTTGCGTGAGATTTGTATATAAACTTTCCTACCTCAGTCCCGATTCTCAATTTACTCTTGACTTTGTATATTCTCTATTATATTCGGAAAAAAAGATCACCTTTTACATTCGTTTCGGGGGTTTTTATAGCCCTTTTTTACAACTAATTTCACTTGTTTGCAGGTTCATGGGCGTGTACGTCTCCTACATGGAGGTGGAGTGACGCACGGTGCAGAGATTCGCGCGATGTGCGGTACCTGGGGACTACTTCGGTTACAAACAGCAGCTCCTTGGGTTTTTGTTTGCTGAAATTTGTTTATGCTTTGGGCCATTTGGGCCTTGTAGTTTGGGTTTGTTTTTTGTTGGGTGTTGGGTTGTTTGGGTAGTGTTTTTATTTAGTTTTGTATGTGTGTGGGCCTGGGCATAAATTGGGCCTAACAGCTGCTCCTCTTTGCTCGTTATCATGTAATGGGAACGAAGCAAAGATTACAAAGGCTAATTTTGCCCGGTTCTGTCAGATCTTAGCTTCTTGGTGTAACCTTATCGCAACCCACTGCATCCTATTGCTTCCAAATGTCTCATAGTTGCTTCATGAAGATACGATTTGTTGGAACTTTATCTGCTCTGCTCTTACTTAACGAAGATAAGATCTGTAATTTTAGCCTGTTACCGTACTGCTTAAGGGGTTAAGGTGAGTCTTCGACCTGCTCCATCACTACTCGGAGAGCCAGATCTGTAAATTTTAGCCTGTTACCCTACTGCTTAGGGGGTTAAGACAAGTCTTCGACCTGCTCCACCACTGCTTGGCGAGCCCAAATCTGTAAACTTTAACCTGTTACCCTACTACTTAGGAGGTTAAGGCGAGTCTTCGACCTGCTCCACCACTGCTCGGCGAGCCCAGATCTGTAAATTTTAGCCTGTTACCCTACTGCTTAGGGGGTTAAGGCATGTATCTTTGATCTGCTCCACTATTGCTTAGGGAGATAAGATCTGTAATTTTCAGCTTGTTACCCTATTGCTTAGGGAGTTAAAGCCTGCAATCTTTAGCTTGTTATCCTTTTGTTTAGGGAGTTAAAGCCTGCTGTTTTCAATCTATGCCACTATTGCTTAGGGAGATAAGATCTATAATTTTCAGCTTGTTACCCTATTGCTTAGGGAGTTAAAGGCTGCTGAAATTTTAGTCAATCTTGCTACGTTGTCCACTGGGGAATCCACCTGTAAAAGTGATTTCCTGGGGCCTATGCTTATATCAAATGATTAGGATGCCATGATCAGAATGAATCAAATGCTCCTAACTAAATGTATTATAAATGTTTAGATACAAGATGTCAATGATCCATTTTAACGCTTGATTTGTCATTGCTTGCTGTTTGCTAAGGTAATATCCCTAACGTATGTTTTCTCGTTCAACAATAGCAGAGAACCTGGAGAGATGGTCGGACCCTTATCTCTCCTACGTTTCTAGCCCTTTAAGCCTGGTGAATTCTAAATAATTGTCTTATTTCAGGTTCTTGTATTATTTAGAGACCTTTCAAAGTAATATGCAAAACTTCTTTTGTGAAAGCGTTATTAGTTCATTAATCATTATTTCAATATGAAATGCTTGAAAAAGATTATAGACATGGATAAGACTGAAATTTATTATGAACAAAATCCGTAAAGAATGGATTTTGCAAAGAAAGTAAATATTGTTAAAATACAAAGAATGAGAAAGTGAAACTGGTGTCCCAGATATCTCGGACTGAGCTTCTCTGTACGAACTTCCTGAAGACCACTCTAAGTTCAACATGTGTCTGAGAGGTCTGTAGTACTTTGTCGATGCCCTTAAGATGTAGCATATCTCATTATTGTTAATTCAGGTACAGGATGGCTAACGCATGCTCCATTTCTCATCAAACATTTGAATTACCCTTTTACGGGTTTTCAATTCAAAGCCCCTTTGGTCTCAAAGCGCCCTTTGTGGGTTTTCGCCTTGGCCTCTCCGATTTTTTTTACTCTTTTTTTTGAACTCAAGGCGCCCTTTGCGGGTTTTCACCTTGGCCCATTTCCTCTTCAGGCGAAGTACTTCTTGACTGAGTCCGCATTCACTGGGTTAGGCTGACTCTTGCCATCCATTTCAGCTAATATTAATGCTCCTCCAGAAAAGGCCTTTTTCACTACATAAGGTCCTTCCCAGTTTGACATCCATTTCCCTCTGAAATCCTTTTGCATAGGGAGAATCTTTTTCAATACTAAGTCCCCCTCATGGAATACCCTAGGGCGAACTTTTTTGTTGTAAGCTCGCATAATTCTCTTTTGGTACATTTGACCATGACGAATAGCCTTCAGCCTCTTTTCTTCAATCAAGTTTAGTTGATCATAACAGGATTGGATCCATTCTGCTTCGTCTAATTTCAGCTCTGATAAAACCCGAAGAGAAGAGATTTCGACTTCAATGGGTAAAACTGTCTCCATCCTATAAACCAATGAGAAAGGTGTTGCCCCCGTAAAAGTTCTAACAGAAGTTCGATAGGCAAAAAGGGCAAACGACAACTTTTCATGCCAATCCCTATAGGTTTCAGTCATTTTTCCCACAATTTTCTTGATATTTTTATTAGCTACCTCAACCGTGCCATTCATTTTCGGGTGGTATAGTGACGAGTTATGGTGCTTAATGTTGAACTGGCTACTGACTTCCACTATCGCGCTATTGTTCAAATTCAACGCATTATCAGATACGATTCTTTCCGGCATACCATAGCGATAGATGATCTCCTTCTTTAAGAACTTGCTAACCGCCGACTTTATGACATTAGCGTATGAAGCGGCTTCAACCCATTTGGTAAAATAATCAATAACCACAAAAATAAATCGATGACCATTAGAGGCCTTTGGCGAAATTGGCCCAATGACGTCCATGCCCCACATTGAAAAAGGCCATGGGGAAGTCATAATATAGAGAGGTGAAGGAGGCACATGGATCTTGTCTCCATAAATTTGGCACTTATGGCACTTCTTGACGTAACGGATGCAATCTCCCTCCATCATAGACCAGAATACCCGAATCTCATGATTTTTCGGGCCATTGTAAAACCATTGGCATGCGTCTCACAGACACACTCATGGACTTCTTCCAGGATTTTCTTCACTTTTACAGCATCAACGCATCTTAATAACACCTGAACCTTCCTCCTTTTATGCAATATCTCCCTATCTAAGACATAGTCATTGGCGAGCCTTTTCAACGTTCTCTTGTCATTTTCAGTTACTTGCTCTGGGTATTCATGGTTTTTTACATATTTTAGAATGTCATGATACCAAGGATGATCATCTCTCTCCTCTTCTTCATCTATATTGCAGTAATGAGCCAGAAACTCACAAATACTCTTCTGGATTGGCTTCATATCTTCTTTTTCATTTATTCTGATCATAGAAGCTAATGTAGCCAAGGCATCGGCCATCTGATTTTCATCACGTGGGAGATAAAAGAAGTTGATATCATCAAACTGCTCAATTAACTCTAGAACTAACTTTCGATAACTGATTAGCTTGGGATCTCGCTTCTCCCATGCCCGTTTAAGTTGATAGATCACTAATACAGAGTCTCCATATACCTCTAGCACCTTGATTTTGTGGTCTATAGCTGCTCGAATTCTCATGATACATGTTTCGTACTCTGTCATATTGTTTGTGCAGTTAAAATCCAGCTTACAAGTGAATGGATAATGATCTCCATTTGGGGATATCAAGACTACCCCAACTCCGTTACCAACGGCATTTGATGCCCCATCGAAATTCAGTTTCCAAGAATGATTTTCGGGCGTGTCCTCTTCAACAATCGCCACATACATTAGATCCTCATTGGGGAAATCAAAGTTCAAGGGCTCATAGTTTTCTAGAGCTCTGCTGGCTAGAAAATCTGTTATTGCGCTCCCCTTCACAGCCTTCTGGTTCACATAGATTATGTCGAATTCGAAGAGCAGAATTTTCCATCGGGCCATTCTTCCATTCAAGGCGGTTGACTCCATCATGTACTTGAGAGGGTCTAGTTTCGAGATTAACCAAGTCGTGTGGTACAACATGTACTGCCTCAACCTCCGAGTCGTTCAGACCAAGGCGTAACACAATCTCTCAATTGGCGGGTATCTCATTTCACACTCAGTAAATTTCTTGCTGAGGTAATATATTGCCTTTTTCCTTCTTTCCTGTATCATCATGTTGGCCCAACACACATCCCATTGAATTGTCAAACACGGTCAAATACAAAATCAAAGGCTTATCAGGACTGGGTGGTACTAGCACCAGAATATTAGCCAGGTACTGTTTGATTTTGTCAAAAGCCATTTGACATTCGTCGTCCCACACGTCCAGATTATGTTTCTTGAGAAGACGAAATATGGGATCACATTTTTCTATCAGCTGTGAAATAAACCGGACGATGTAGTTTAACCTTCCCAGGAAACCTCGAACTTCTCTCTAAGTGTGGGGCGGAGGCAGCTCTTGTATAGCCTTGACTTTATCTGGGTCAACCTCAATTCCCTTTTCACTAACCATGAAACCAAGTAATTTTCCTGACCTGGTTCTGAAAGTGCATTTGGTTGGATTAAGCTTTAGCTGAAATTTCTTCAATCTCGAGAACAATTTCCTCAAAACTTGAATGTGCTCCTACTTTATGCATCATGTCATGGAATAAGGTTACCATGGCTCTTTGGTATGTCGCTCCCGCATTCTTTAACCCGAAGGATATCACCTTATAACAGAACGTTCCCCATAGGGTTATGAACTTGGTTTTTTCCATGTCTTCAGGGTGCATCTTGATCTGATTGTATCCAGAAAACCCATCCATAAAAGAAAATAGAGAATACCCTGCCGTATAGTCCACTAGGGTGTCAATGTGAGGCAACGGGAAATTGTTCTTTGGGCTAGCCTTGTTTAGATCTCTATAATCTACGCACATTCGTACCTTTCCATCGTTCTTAAGGACAGGGACAACGTTGGCTACCCATTCTGAGTAGTTAACCACTTGTAAGAACTCAACATCAAATTATTTCTTAACCTTTTCACTTATCTTTACTGCCACATCGGGTCTCATCCTTCGGAGCTTCTGTTGAACTGGCTTACACTCCTCTTTTATGAGGATGTGATGCACCGCAATATCAGTGCTTAACCCTGGCATGTCTTGATACGACCATGCAAAAATATCTCTGAATTCTTGCAATAGCTTAATGAGATTCTGCTTGGTTTCCTCCTTTATACGAGTGCCAATTTTCACCTCCTTCCCTGTTTCCAAGGTCACAATCTCAATTGTCTCTTCATGAGGCAAAATCTACTTTTTTTCCCGTTCTACCATCCTTAGCAAATCCAAAGATAAACCACTATCTTCGTCATCTTCAAAAACCTGTGATCCCCGTAGGCGCATGTCTTGCTCGAAAGAGAATTCTGATTTCATAGTAATGTTGCTCATGACATCAATATCTGGGTACTTATTGTAGGTATGAAAGAATATCGAAGACTTTTATTTGTGTGGTATGAATGGAATGAAGAAAAGAAGAAAGGAAAAAAATTGCTTGATGAGGTATGAAAAATGCATCTTTATTGAAAGCATAAATGATTTGAACATGGGCCTATTTCACAGAAGATTTCTTATTGTTCCTAGGTTAAAAAACAATAAGCGTGTTTTGAAAACTACAAGAAATTCCTCTACAGTCCAGTTATTCAGAACACTTCCAGGGTCATAGGGGCGAACGCCCACTAAGTTTGCTTCTCTCGATCCTTCTTCTAATACGGCATTGATGCTCAGAATCTTCATCATTCCCTCAGCCGTTCATTTATCTGTGAATTTCAATTCAGGATGGACAACTCCTCATGCCACGAATGTACTGGATATATGGGGAAAGGTCATTGGCTCCCATTTAACCTCTGCCCCGCTTAATCTTGCTCTTCTCCGTTCCTGCTTCCTTTCCAGCTCTTTCTTTCTCTATTGTGCGTCTGGCCTATACCCCAAGCCAAAACGGTCCTACTTGCTTGCTAAAATTGGCACTTGCACTCGTCCATGGAGATATTTCCCAAATCCCCTTCCGGGTAATGCTCCTCTTCCTACTGTCAGTTGTAAACTCATCTTCGTAGCTTCAGAGAGTCTGGGCACCGGGATCCTACCTCCTTCAGTAATAAAGGTTGCATTCACGAACTCTAATGATCGAAGCGAACATTCAACCCCTTCGTTATCACTGTCAATGTACGGTGCATCGCTAGCAACGGATGCGATAATGTCCTCTTCAGCGTTTATTATTATTAGCTGGCCTTCTGTCACCAACTTTAATTTCTGATGCAACAATGATGGTACTACCCCTGCCGAATGAATCCACGGCCTCCCGAGTAAACAATTATAGGAAGGTTTGATGTCCATTACTAGAAAATCCACCTCGTAAATATTTGGCCCGATCAGAAGAGGTATCTCTATCCTTCCCATTACCTTCCTTTCAGTGCAATCAAATGCTCTCACTATATTTTGGCATGTCTTCATATGAGAGCTATCCATAGGCAATTGGTTTAATGTGGACAGAGGTAGGACGTTCAGTGCTGAACCATTATCAATCAACATCCCCGGTAACGTATACCCATTGCAGCGAGTAGTAATGTGCAAAGCTTTGGTAGATCCCATTCCCCCAGTGGTATTTCATCGTCACTAAAGGAAATAAAGTTGTCGGCGCTTATGTTACTGATAAGACGGTCTAGTTTGTTTATCGAAATGTCGTCAGCGACATAAGTTTCGTTTAACACCTTCATCAGTGTATCACGGTGCGTCTCCGAGCTCAAAAGCAAAGTCAATATTGATATACGAGCCGGCTGCTTGTGTAATTGTACCACAATACTATACTCGCTGTGTTTTAGGAACTTCAAGAATTCTTGGGCTTCGTTCTCCATTACTGGTTCATTAACCAGTGGTTCTGACATCTTTTCTCCTTGTCTGATCACAAAGGACTTCTTCTTTACAGGTTCGGCTTCTATGCTTAGTGTACCGTCCGAACTCTTCTTTTCCAAAACTATCACACTACCGCTATAATTCCAAGGCACCCTTTTACTATCCCTAAAATGGAAAGCCCTGGGCTTTTGGATAATAATTCTTGGTGCCACCCTTGCTTCAGCTTCACTGATTTTTGCTTGTGAAATGATGACCACTGGGTGACTAGCCTCACAAACCTTCTCTATCGACTTCTCTTCAGCAGCACATACGTCCTCTTCTCCGGTAAGCTCAAAGAACTCTAACTCTTTATTGTCCATTAAGCCCTGGACAAAGGCTCTGAATTTCTTGCAACTCTGGATTTCATGACCCTTCTCGCCGTGGAATTCGCAATAGTCCCCCACTTCTCGGGAGTTGCTCCTTGAACTCTGCATGATCAACCCCATTTCCAGTATTTTCTTCCAAACTTCCCTGAACGAAGTCTTTACTTCATCCGCGTTCAACTTAACTCTCCTCCCCACATTCTCGATTATTGTATTTACCCCACCATCAGCATGGCTGGGTAATGGGTTACCTACCACAGGTGTGTCGTCGAACTTCACAACACCCATGTTGATGAGCTTCTCGACTAACTTCTTAAACGAGATGCAACTTTCTATTGAATGCCCCACAGCCCTCGCATGGTATTCACACTGAGCATTTGCGTTATACCACTTGGGGTATGGGGGCTGCAACGGTTTTAGATAGGATGATGCTACAACATGCGCATCGAATAGGCTTTTGTACAGCTCCTTATATGTCACTAGGAAGGGGTAAACTGTATCCTCTCCGTATCTCTCCTGGTGCTGGGCTCTTGCCTTGGTGAAGCTTGTTGGCCTGTGACTACCGTTCTCGATTGATTAACGGTGACAGGTTTTGAATAACCTAAACTCATATTGCTTACCTCGTTTTCCTTTTTCTTCGGGGCTGACATTTCCGTGCTTTCCCCCATTTCTATCTTCCCGCACCTTATTGCATTTTCTATCATTTCGCCAGACATCACTATGTCTATGAAACTCTTATTTGCGCTCCCCAACATATGATTAATGAAAGGTACCTTCAAGGTATTAATAAACAGCATAGTCGTTTTTTTTTCAGCAGTGGTGGTTAGACTTGCGTAGTGACTTCCCTCCACCTCTGGGCGTATTTCCTGAAGCTTTCACCTGACCTTTTCTCCATGTTCTGTAATGTAATCCTGTCAGGCGCTATATCGGTCACATGGCCATACTGTTTCATGAAGGCCTACACCAAATCCTTCCATGATTTGACCTGAGCACGACTCAACTGATTGTACCATTTGGCTGCAGCCCCAGTCAAACTATCCTAAAAACAGTGAATTAGCAATTGGTCATTGTTGACATATCCCGTCATTCTTCGGTAGAACATTGTAATGTGAGCCTCAGGGTAGCTGGTTCCATTATATCTTTCAAATTCTGGCATCTTGAATTTCGGAGGAAGTACTAAGTCCGGGACCAAACTGA
Source organism: Gossypium hirsutum (assembly GCF_007990345.1). Taxonomy (NCBI): domain Eukaryota; kingdom Viridiplantae; phylum Streptophyta; class Magnoliopsida; order Malvales; family Malvaceae; genus Gossypium; species Gossypium hirsutum. The sequence continues at coordinate 102,574,873 of NC_053428.1, read as the reverse complement.
GTTCCTTTGCATTAACTCCGCAATAATGATCAGCACTTTCTAGCTCATTGAACTTCTCCTCTATCCATTTGCACCGATCCTCGAACTGCTTTGGGAGCTCTGCCCTTACTTTTTCCCCTTCAACCTCCTCGAAATCAGGGATCGTGGGATTTTCCATATTGTCTCCAGGGTTAGAACACGAGCCCGTTGGGAAGTTTACCGGTGCCGAAGTACCGGTTTGATACAGAGGTTTAACATTAACAGACACCCTTGGTGGCTGTGCTTGAATGTTTACTGGGGCAAAGCTTGTAGGACAAACAGAGTCATCGTTGACATTCTCAGTATCAACCATAGGGCATTTTCCTTTGTCAGACCCTCCCTTAAGCAGCTGTGTCAGCTGGCTTATCATGTTGTTCTGTGATTCCAGCATATTTTTCTGGGACTCCAACATTTGATCTCTCATCTCCTGCTGGATCCTATCCAGCTGTTCTTGCATCTGAACTTGCAGTTGCTCTTGCATCTTCTTTTGCATCTAATTTGATTAGAACTAATATGCCAAGGTTATAAATATTAAAGTTAAGGTCCCCAAATTATACATAAGATATCTTTTCTAATATCCCATCATTCATCATTAGGAAAGAGAGAGCATATATTCTCTGAATTTCTTGTGTGCTAATTTGGAAGATCAAATCCTCAAGATTCGGTAAAACTTCAAGGACCTCATGGATTCAGGTACGCTTCCGCATCTAGTTTTGTTCTTGATTTATTCTTGATGATTTGACATGATAGATCCTAGTTTATTAAGTTTTATTTCAGATTTATTTTACAAATCTAACAAGTGGCATCTGAGCCTCATCATGTTAAATCATTGGGAATTGATTAAAATTTCTTCTTTAAACGACTGATTCATAAAATTTTATGGGTTTTATATTTCGAATATATATTGATCTTTGAAGGCTTATATTAAAGTGTATTTATTTTGAAATTATAAAAAAAATTAAGGTTTTCTTTTTCTTTTATTTATTTATTTTTTTGATGGATTAAAACAAAAGTTAACACTAAATAGGCATAACTTAATTCATATATATATTGACTATATACATATATAATAAATGCATGTTGTTTTGGAATTTTATATAAATATATATAATTATCTTTTAATTTGATTGAAAGATGAAATTAAGGTAAATATTTTGAAACAAATAAATTCAGATTTTGACTTTTAATTAAGGATGTCTAATATTTTAAATAAATTAGTTGAAACAAAATGCTGCCAAAGTGACCTCTTTTGTGTAGATTAGTTTATTTGAAATATTAAGATGATTATATGTTTTTACGTTTATTAATTGAGCCAAAGGTAAGTTAATAGTTGGCAGAATTTCAGCGACATCTGTGGTGATAAATGTGTGACAATTCTAAGGTATTTTATGTGAGCAATAAGTTAGTCCAAATATCAATTCATTGTTTGACATAATTTATTGTCAATGTTTGATTGCTACAACAAGAGTACCGCTTACTTTTAATATTACTGTCCAAAGACTTGATATTAATGTTGTGTTTGGTATCTTGAGATGGGATTAGCCATTATCTTGAATTTATTGTTTACTTATGAATATTGATTTAAGCTTGTTTTGTTCTATATTCAGCTAATTCATCTTCTACTTCCACGATATCTGTTAATTTAAATTTTATACCCATGCTTAATGGGACTAATTTTAAGGAATGGAAAAGGCACTTACTTATAATGCTTGGTTGTATGGACATAGACTTTGCACTAAGGAAAGAACAACTTGCACCTCTCACTGCAAAAAGCACCCCTGATGTTAAGAGGGATTTTGGGAGGTGGAATCGTTCAAATCGCATGAGTCTAATGATCATGAAACACAGCATTCCAGAAGCCTTTGGGGGTACAGAATCTGAAGAGATTGCTCAGGCCAAGGGTTTCTTTGATGAAATTGAGAAACGTTTTGCTAAAAACGATAAGGTTGAGATGACATCATTTCTGATTTCTTTGATGTCTATGAAATATAAAGGTCAAGGAAGCGTAAGGGAGTATATTATGGAGATGTTCCATATTGCTTCAAGACTTAAGGCACTTAAGATCGAGCTTTCTAAAGAATTACTTGTTCTTATGGTTTTGGTATCGCTTCCTGCACTGTTTAATATTAAAATTAGTTATAATTGTCAAAAGGAGAAATGGACCCTAAATAAGTTCATTTCTCATTGTGTGCAAGAGGAAGAAAGGTTAAAGCATGATAAGTCTGAAAGTGCTCATTTAGCCAATGCCCCTAAAGATAAGGGCAAGAAAAAAAATATTAGAATGAAGTTGCTAAGGTTCCAGCTCAAAAGAAACAACAACAAGCTATAAAGAGTTGTTTATTTTGTAACAAGTCTGGACACGTAAAGAAAGATTGTACCAAATATCATGCTTGGCATGCAAAGAAAGGTAAAGTTCTTAATTTGATCTGTTCTGAGATTAATTTAGCTTCAGTACCTAGAAACATTTAGTGGATAGATTCTGGTGCTACTACTCACATAAGTGTTTCTATGCAAGATTGCCTGAGTTACCGAAAGCCAAGTGATGGTGAAAGGCATATCTTTGTAGGCGATGGAAAATCGGTAGAAGTGGAAGTGATTGGGAATTTTAAGTTGTTATTAGGAACTGGTTTTTATTTGGATTTAAAAGAGATTTTTATTGTACCATCCTTTTGATGGAATTTAGTTTCTGTTTCTTCGTTGGACAAATTTGGATATTATTGTTCATTCGGAAACAGTCAATTTAATTTGTCTTTAAATTCAAATGTTATTGGAACTGGTTATTTAAATACTTATGACAACCTTTATTTGCTAGAACAGTTGCTTCCTATAATGAAACATTGAATGTGGAATCACGTGAAAATTCAGCATCATTATGGCATAGACACTTAGGTCATATCTCAAAACTTAGAGTAGAACAACTTGTGTCTAATGGTATTTTAGAGTCCCTTGACTTCACAGACTTTGATGTCTGTGTGGATTGCATTAAGGGAAAACAGACCAAAACCAAGAGATTAGGTGCCAACAGATCTTCAGACGTCTTAGAATTATTTCATACAGATATTTGTGGGTCATTCCCTACGGCATCCTGGAATGGTCAACAATATTTCATAACATTCATAGACGATTACTCACGTTATGGGTACCTATATCTCATTCATGAGAAATCTCAACCTTTGGACATGTTCAAAGCTTATAAAGCTAAAGTTGAGAATCAACTCAACAAAAGGATTAAAAACGTCAGATCTGATCATGGTGGTGAGTACTACGGTAGAATGATGGCTCAGGTGAACAATGTCCAGGACCATTTGCAAAATTCCTAGAGGAATGTGGTATTGTCCTACAGTACACCATGCCAAGATCACCTAGTATGAATGGTGTGTAACACCCCTATATCATGTTCGACTCAAGGAACCTGAAATAAGAATATTACAATTTGGTGCCAAAGTAATCCTTAGCTAATTACTATTATATTTGAACATAAAAACGGACAAATAATGGATTTAAATATAAACTACTTGGGACATACTTAATTTTTCCTAAGTACATGCCATTCTATTCAAAATTTTAAAACGTACCCCCTTGTTGCTTGAAGATGTAATGAGATGAAGACTCGTAATCTCAAATACAACTCTTCAAATTTTCTATACCTACTCTGCGCACGGAAACAAACCATACGCTGAGTATACACCCAGTGGTATTATTATAATTCAAATACTTAAGGTAAAAACAATATATATACACATTAAATCTTACCACTATTTTACCTTCAATAAATCATTCATGCATTTAAACTTTAAATTTATTCTAATAATATATATCTTAAATAGTTTTTCTTTATTTTAATTTATATATCTTCTTATTATACCAATATCCATTTCATGCATTTCATCAATAACCATTTCATAAAATCATTATTTCATATATTTCATTTCTATATCCTAACTCAATAACTTATTCTATTCCATATCTAAAACCTTACAACATTAGTCTTTCAATAATTATTTAAACCAACATTTTTCAATAAAAATAATTATAATTAATTCAGAGGATTATATTCAACTAACTCATACACTATTTCATTATTTCCAATTCATTCTATTTTCACTTCTTATTTCCAATTCATAGGATATCTCAATTTCAATTCACATTTCAATTCATAATTTCACTTTTTCATACTTTCAATAGTTCAATTGATCAATTCATTTGATTTTCTCATTTCATTTATTCAACTGATTTCAATATCAATAATTCGATATTTAGCAAATTCATGAACCTTAAGCTCGTGCTTCTAATCTCACATTTCAATTCAATTCACAATTCAACTCATAATTTCTTTCTCATATTTTTAATAGTACGATCAATCAAATTTATTTAATTTTCTCATTTTAGTTATTCACCCTATTAAGAAACCCGAACCTTAGCGGATACACGGATTTCCAACCAAACACACCAGTACAGCACTTAGTGCCTCATTGGCTTTGCCGAAGTAAATAGTAATAGTACGGTACTCAGTACCTCATTGGATTAAATCGATGTAACAATAGCACTACGACACAAATAGTGCCTCATCGACTCAAAGTCGAAGTAACAGTACGACACTTATAGTGCTTCATCGACTCAAGTTCGAAGTATCCCTAAACATTTCCAATCCTATGGCATGCCAACTATATCCGACTTAGCCCGACTAGTTAATAGGGTATTTTAATTCTCAATTCACTTTCATTTTCAATTCAAAATCACTTTTCAATTATAATTTCACATTCAAACCAATATACAGTTCAATTATACATACACATTCACCATTCAATTCAATTCTCATTGAATTCAAATTCACTTTTCAACTTTTTGATCAATAAACAATTCAATACCAATACATATTTCAAATAATATCATATAATCATATTTCGATTCAATTCAAACCACTTTTCAATCAATACACAATTCACATATTCACACATATTCATAAATTAATTCACTTTTATTTAATTCATATTTTTAACTCATTTTCCAATCAAATTCAAATCACTAATTACTTTTCCATCAATATACATTTCAAACACTCACATATTTTCTTCATTCAATTCAATTTGATTCAATTCAAATCACTTTTAATTTCCAATTTGTTCCTATTCAATTTCAATAGCCCTAAACACTTTTAAACCAATTTCATTCAAATCAATATCATTATTTCAACTACTTTCCTAAATTTATCTACCATGCATTTTAATTAAAATAAATTTATCTACCATGCATCTTAATTAAAATATAACAATTAATAATAAATATATTTGAATTATAGTAATACAAACCTAGATTTCGTAATTACTCCTCGATAACTTTCTCCTTTCCTTTCGATGCCGATGCCTTGGGTTCTTTGCTAACTATGAAAATAATAATAATTTACACTATTAATTACAACACTAATTAATAATAATAATAATAATAATAATTGAATTTCTATCCAATTTATACCCTAATTCAATTTAATCCTAATTAACTCATTTACTTTTCTAACTCAATTCATACTTTATTTCCATTCAATTTCCTTCCATATTCTACTTAACTATCTAATGTTCATACTAAAACCCTAATTTAAAAATTCTTTCAATTTAATCCCTACAACACAATACTTATAGCCTAATTTACAATTTAATCATTTAATCAATTCTAACTTGAAATTCATTCAATTAAGCCCCTAATTCATTATTTTATTCAACATGAACTATGTTCAAAAACCTAAGAATTTCCAAAACTTCAACTTGATTTCAAAAAAACTTTATTCTAAATCTTCTAAAATATCAAAATTAAGTAAAAAGGACTTAATTGACTTACCAATTAAAGGTTTAAACCTTCAAACCCTAGTTTTTCCTTTTATTTTTCTTTTTCTCCTTTCCCCTGCTCTGTTTCGAAATGTTCTATGCTTCTTTCTCCTTTCTTTCTTTTTTTTGTTTTGTTTTTATTTCTTTACTTTATATTATAATAATATAGTTTATAATAATTATTTAATTAATAAATATCTTTTACTTACTATTTAAGAAAATATATAAATAAATTACAAGTGTATTAATATGTATTTTACACATATATATTATCATCATCATACATTTGACATAAATTTGTTTATTTATTTACTTATTTATTTTTAAATTATATTATAATATAATAAAAATCTATTTACTTAAATAAAAAGTAATTAAATAAACATATTACAAATGTATAAATATTATTATTAAATATGTACTATTTTATCACCCTACATTTATCACCATTTGATTTATTTCATAATATAATATCTTATTTATAATTTATATAAATTACAATATTATAATATAATAATCATATACATTATAATTAAATAATATTTAATTACAAAAATCTAAGATTTTTCATGTGTTTGCCGCCTCATTTAATGGAATAGGCTCAATTGTCTATTTAGTCCCTCATATTTTCTTTTAATCTACAATTAGACTTTCACACCTTATTCAATTTAGTCCTTTTTCCTGATTTTTCTTAATTAAGCTGAATTCACTTAATCAAAATCTAATTAAACACACCACTAGACTCATAAATATTTCTAATAATTATTTACGAACCCATTTCACTAAAACAGAGGCCCGATATTGCACTTTTTTGATGCCTGTGAATTTTGGGTTATTACATGGTGTAGCTGAAAGATGAAACAGAACTCTTAAGGATATGGTAAGGTGCATGATTGCTTATTCTACCTTATCTGAGTCCCTCTAGGGAGAAGTATTAAAGACAACAGCTTACATTCTGAATAGAGTACCCAATAAAGCAGTTGCAAAAACACCTTATGAGCTTTGGACAGGTCAAAAGCCTAGTCTAAAGCACTTTCACATATGGGGATGTCCAGCTGAGGCAAGGCCTTATAGGCCACATGAAAAGAAATTGGACTCCAAAATAGTAAGCAGCTATTTTATTGGTTATTATGAGTGATCTAGGGGCTATAAATTTTATGATCCCATAATAAGGAATATTTTTTAGACGAGAACTACAACATTTTTTGAGGATATTGAGCTTGGGGGGAGAAATAAGGTTAGAGACATTGCTTTCGATGAGGAATTGGATTCTAACTCAATTTCTACTATCACTTTTGACGATGTTCAGGTTCTTATACCTATCATTGATCAAGAAGTGAATCCAGAACCTCTACAAGACAATGTTGAACAACTCCCCATTCAAAATGAGGTAATTGTTCCAGAAAAACAAACTTAACAACCTCAAGAACAAGTGCCATTAAGGAGGTCCACAAGAGAAAGGAGAAATGCTATTCTAATGATTATATTGTATTTCTCTAAGAACATGGGGATGATAATGGAATGATGGAAGATGATCCAATCAACTTTCATCAAGCCATGAAAAGTTCTAATTCTCAAAAGTCGATTGATGCCATGAAAGATGAGTATAAATCTATGCAAGACAATAAAGTTTGGGAACTTGTCCCATTACCTGAAGGTGCAAAACCAATTGGTTGTAAATGGATATTTAAAACCAAGAGGGATACAAATGGTAATGTAGAGAGGTATAAGGTGCGCTTTGTAGCTAAAGGATATATTAAAAAAGAAGGTATTGATTTTACAAAGACTTTCTCTCCAGCTTCATTGAAAGACTCCTTCAGGATAATCATGGCGCTTGTTGCTCATTTTGATCTTGAGTTACATTAGATTGATGTTAAGACTGCGTTTCTTAATGGCGATATTGAAGAAAAATTTATATTGTGCAACAAAAAAAATTTGAGTCGAAAGACTCAAAGAATATGGTTTGCAAATTGACAAAATTCATCTATGGACTCAAACAAGCTTCCCGTCAATGGCACCACAAGTTTCATCAAATAATTGTTTCATTCGGTTTTGAGATGAATATTGTTTATGATTATATGTATCACAAATTCAATGGGAGTAAGTACATATTTTTGGTTCTATATGTTGATGAAATTTTGCTTGCCGCTAATGATATAGGCTTATTGCACGAAACCAAGAGATTTTTATCTAAGCATTTTGAGATAAAAGATCTTGGGGATGTCTCTTTTGTTTTAAGAATTCAGATACATCAAGATCGATCTCGAGGTATTCTTGGATTATCATAAAAGAGCTATATCGATAAAGTACTCAAAAGGTTTGGCATGTAGAATTATAGACTAGGTGACACCTCTGTCGCTAAAGGAGACAAATTTAGTCTTACTCAATGCCCTAAAAGTAACCTTGAAATTCAGGAAATGCAAAACATTCTCTATGCATTAGCTGTTGGGAGTTTAATGTATGCTCAAGTTTGTACGCGTCTAGACATTGCGTACATTGTTGGAATGTTAGGCAGATATTTAAGCAACCCTGGTATAGACCATTGGATAGCAGCCAAAAGGGTTATGAGATATCTTCAGAGAACAAAAGATTACATGCTTACTTATAAGAGATCAGATCTTTTGGAGGTCATAGGGTATTTTGATTCTGATTTTTCTGGATGCCAAGATAGTAAGAAATCTACATCAGGCTATATTTACCTGTTAGTTGGAGGAGCTATATCTAGGAAAAGTGTCAAACAGACACTTGTAGCTTTATCCACTATGGCAGCAGAGTTTGTATCATACTATGAGGCATCAAACCATGGAATATGGTTTTGGAATTTTGTCACGGGGTTATGCATTTTGGAGAATGTAGAAAGACCACTCAAATTATTTTGTGATAATAAGTCAATAGTGCTGTATTCTAATAACAACAGGAGTTCATCTAAGTCAAAGCATATTGACAGAAAGTTCCTAGTTGTAAAAGAAAGAGTGCAAAATGGCCAAATATCCATAGAGCACATTGAGACAAACTCCATGATAGCAGATCTGTAATACCCCATACCCGTACCTGAGACCGGGATAGGATACGAGGCATTATCAAAATTTTCAGAATAATTTCAATTAATTTTTATTATTTAGTATTCATGTTTCATGTTTCATGTAACATCCTTTTCATATATTCAATTCAAAATATCATATAAAATACGATACAATACTTAAATTGTTATATTTACATGCTCATTCAGGGTATCCGAACCTACCTGACTAAATTGCAGAAATACCAAGATTTAGGGGCATATTGGTAATTTACTATTTTCCCAAATTTCACCCAATCTTAAATTGATAATTTCATTCAATTTATTAATTTAGATAATAAAACAATTTATTCCCTTCAATTTAGTCATTCTGATATTTTTACAAAATTACCCCCTAAAGTTTTACTTTTATTCAATTTAGTCCATGAGCTTAAAACATGCAAATTAGCCATGCTAACTGAATATTCATATATATTTTTCCTCCTCCTCCTCTCCATTCCACATCCTTAATGTATATAACATTCTTGTAAGTACGATTTCACAATTTACTTATTAATGCTCACATCAAGCTATTCACACGAGTCATAGTCACTCAATTATTTATAATTCGAGCTCAAAATTAAGATCCGTAAATTTTCCCTGAAACTAGACTCACATATCATTCCACCATAAAATTTTCAGAATTTTTTGTTTATCCAATTAGTATATTTTATTCATTTAAGTTTCCCCTGTTTCACTATCCACAGTTCTGACCTCTCTTCACTAAAAATTAATTATATCACAGTACAAAACTCGGATAATGTTCCCATTGATTTCTATTGAAAATAGACTCATTAAGAATTCTAAGCATATAAATTTGAGACTCTAATTAATTTTCTCCAATTTCTAGTGATTTTCCAAAGTCAAAACAGGAGAACCCGAATTCATTCTAACCTTGTCTCACAAAATTCATTATATCTTATAATTTACAAATCCATTGCTTACACCGTTTCTTCTATGAAAATCTAGACTCAATAAGCTTTAATTTAATATTTTATTCATCTTATAATTCAATTTTTACAATTTATGGTGATTTTTCAAATTTATTCTACTGCTGCTGTCCAATATTGTTTTAGTTCAAGATGTTTATTACCATTTTTCCTCTAAATTTCACAGGTCATACAATTCAGTCCTTGCTCAATTAGCCCATCTATTAAGCTAATTTTTCTCAATTAACATTTCATTCCATCATTCTAAACTATTACACAACCTTTGAAAATCAAAATTTTAACACTAAACCTTAATTCACAACTTTTTTGCAATTAGGTCCTAAAATCAATTTCTATTGAAATTACTTGATAAAATCATCAAACAACAAAATCAAAGCTTCAAATTCGTTTTATTTCATCATAAACAACAAAATCAAAAACTAATGAATTAAACACTTGGACCTAATTGTAAAAGTCACAAAAATATAAAAATCTTAAAGAAAAGGGCAAGAATTGAACTCAAATATGTCAAAGTATGAAAAACCAGCAGCTTTCAGACCTCCCATGGCGTTTTTGCTGAAGAAAAATGATGATATCTCTAGATTTTTCAAATTTGTCTTGTTTTATATGTTTAATTTGTAAAATTTCCCATTTTGCCCTTGTTTCTCCTTGTCTTTTTTGCTGATTTTCTTGCCCAACCGTCCAGCCCATACAATTTGGGTCCAATTTCATTTTAAATCCCTCCTTTTTAATCACTTAAACTATTTAATCACAATTTTATAAATTTTGCACTATTTTCAATTTAGTCCTTTTTAATTAATTGACTAACCAAACGTTAAAATTTTCTAACGAAACTTTAATACTAACTTAATAACACTCCATAAATATTTATAAAAATATTTATGGCTCAGTTTATAAATTTGAGATCTCGATACCTCGTTTTCAACCAAATTTACCTGATTAATTCTTTTAAAATCGCAAAATTCACTAATTAAAAATAATTCTTTTAAGTTCGCGCTTGGCCTATAATTATTATTTGTTAAAATTTCTAAACTTACTCGTCGGATTTAGTGATCTCGAATCACTGTTTTCGACACCACTGAAAAATTTGGCTGTTACAAGATCCGCTCACAAAAGGTTTACCACCCAAGGTCTTTCATGAGCACACTACTCATATGGGTGTTACATTGTTTGAGGATATCATGATTTAGTGGGAGTTTATATTTTATTTGTTTTATGTTTGTTTTCAGTCATTTATGTATTTGGTTATTTTCTTATAAAAAATAAAGTATTTAGTTTATTCATCATGTTTATTATTTTGGTACTGACATCACTTAAGTTTAAAAAGGACCATCATATTGCATTTAATTTCCATGCTACACATCCATACTTGATCTATGTCATTTGGTTGTGTTAATATACATGATTATGGATGGATTTAGTTACGATATAGATCATGGATGGATTTAGTTACGATATATGTAATAAAAGTCACATTGGTTCTATTTTAACATAATTAATAGACGAGATTGTTCGAAATACCTTTTGGATATAATAGTAAAATTTTGAGCTCATAAGGTTATATAATGACATGTAATTATAGAGTAATTAGTATATATATGTGGTCCAAGTGGGAAATTGTTGGAAAATATGGACATCACATATATAATAAGGGTAATTACATGTTATTATTTGCTATCATGATAGGTTAGCCCAAATTAAAAGTGATCTAATTTGGTTAAAATTTTATTGGACTTTAATTATTAAATAAAGTATGGGTCAAATATGTGTAGATACTCCAGTAATTAAACTCTAATCAAATTCTGATTAATGATGGGCTAATTAGTATTTGATTAGAACTAATATGCCAAGGTTATAAATATTAGGGTTATGGTCCCCAAATTATACACAATATATCTTTTCTAATATCCCATCATTAGGAAAGAGAGCAGATATTCTCTGAATTTCTTGTGTGCTAATTTGAAAGATCAAATCCCCAAGATTCGGTAAAACTTCAAGGAATTCATGGATTGAGGTACGCTTTCGCATCTAGTTTTGTTCTTGATTTATTCTTGATGATTTGACATGATAGATCATGGTTTATTAAGTTTTATTTCAGATTTATTTTACAAATATAACACATATTGGATCATTTTAAAATCCTTTTGGTATATGTTAATTTATTGACAAAAAATTCAAATGTCTAATTTGCAAGGCGAGACGATATTTTGTTTTTTCAAAGTCCTTTCTTAGAATGGTTTACTATCATGTACTCTCTTTAAAAGTTTCAACAATATTTAGCTAAACAAATATAATTACAATAAACCCTGATCTTGATCTTTCTATAAAAGCATATGGACACGTTGAATCATTTTATAATATTATTTCAACAATCATTCATTCAATCTATTATATCAATATGCCCAATTGGTTCAATATGTATAAACTTTTACACAATTGTTTTGAACATTTTCCTGATATTTCTATATGTTCTAGCATTGTAAATCCTTCAAGATTTTAATATAAATTTCGTTATATAGTAATTCATATCAAAGGTTGTAAAAACAACCATTAGACGCATGTTTATTTTGTTTTTCATGAGTTGCTAGATTAATAAGATATCTAAATATGATTGCATCCGCTACAAAATAATATTATATATTTTCATAATCAATGTCAATACTTTGCAAAAATCCTGATTTTATAGTTGTACTTTATATATTAAAACTTCAGTTTTCTTATTTTATTTTTATAAAACTAACAATATGTACCCCACTGGATTTACATATTATGTGTTTGACTATTAGTTCAAAAACTTCACATTAAATTATGTCTTTCCATTTTGGTCAATCATTTTGATGTCTATATTCCTTAATAAATTTATATTCAACATCCTCAATTTCTTTTATTATTTCAACAATAACATTGTACACAAAAATGTTGTCAACAACTTTTTCATTTCAAATTTCCTTTTTTTCTTGTAATGACATAACTTATTAAGATCTTTTCATTTTTATTTTTATTTTCATGTACATGAATCTCTTTTAGAGTTTTATAATTAGTTATGTCTTGAGTCTCTTCAATAGCACTCTTTTCCATGAACATATTGATTATTTTACCACTTAACTTTTATGAGAATTTTTATATTTGGAACAAATTTATCTACCATGTTTTAGGCATGTACTTTTATTCTCCCTAATAGGTTTTTTTTATTAGGACATCAATTTAAATTCAAAGTTTTTTTAGCAAGTACGTGAGACTTGATTACCCTCATTAGACCAGTAAATACTTCTAACAGTTGTTTTGCAATAAAATGAACTATCTTTTACACTTGTAATTCACATTACTTTGTATAATGATCTTGTTAATAATAGTTCATTTTAAGTAATTTACCCATTCATCTGTTTATCCTTTCTCCTTTCATGTTAGGAAAACAATCTAATCAAAATAATAATTATATTAGAACTGAATCTCTAATTATTTCAAAATATTTAATAATAGGAGTAGAATGATACCCTATATATATTTCATACTTTTTTTTGAATACCTATTTTGTTGTGGTAGAACAATTTGAACATTTACAATATATCTAAAAATTCTAAATTGGTAAATATTTGACTTCTAACCAAAAGTTAATCGTAATAGAGAGTATTTATTATAACTTAGTGGCATGATGTGTACAAGTGTTGTTACATGTAAAATAATATGTCCTTGTACAAATAAAAGAAGTTTCATTCTTAAAAGTAATAATATAACTATTAATTAGAGAATTTTAATAAAGAACTTAGAATATATGTCCCAAAACCAAAACACTATACCAAGACATATGTTTATAATCAATTGTCACTTGGTTATCCTTAGCTTTATCCTAACAACTATAACATGCACAATGATAGTCCCCTACATTCGAAATCCTCCTCCACTTAAAGGCTAAGTTCAATGCTACATTGGCTTAAAGGACAATGATTGGGATGCAAGACTTTTGAAGTACACAATGATTGGGGCGATGAATAGAAAGGTTTGTTTCATGTACTTGTAAGTTGTGGCAAGACATCATGTATCTTGTCCATATACATTCCAACAAAATGGGATAGTTGAGCTTAAGCATAGAAACATAATGAATCTTGGGTTAACTCTCTATGCTTAAACTTCTCTTCTATTCCATTTTTTGTTTGATCCCTTCTATAGTACATCAAGGTTTGTTTCCATATAAGAAACTTCAAAACAAGAAACCTAATTACTTGTTATTTAAGGTTTTTGGCTACTTTTGTTTTCCTTGTCTACACTCATATAACAAACACAAATCGGATTTTAGATAACAACCTTGTATGTTCTATTAGTAGATAAGTATATATAGTTATAATTGTATATAGTTAAAACGAAGTTGATCAGTTAATGAATCATAATTCAATTTCTTTCTTTTTCAGTTTTATTTCTTCCTCATCTTTAGCTTTCCTCATAAAAATGGTTAGAGCTGCATATTTTCTTTCAATAATTAAGTAAAAAAAATATTATGATCAATTTTGTAACAACCCAATTTTCAGTAGTGTCGAAACTGTGATTTTGTAACTCCATTTTCAAATTCGAGTCCATAAATATTAAATAATTTACGAGGATAGTATACAAGTTTATTAAAGTTTGGTCCAACAATTTTGTCAAATCACTAGTTAATTAAGGCATAGGGACTTAATTGTAAAAGTCTTATCATTATAGATTTTTAATTAGTTAAAGGACCAAATTGGTAATTAAACCAATTCTTATTAATAGATCGTAGAATATGATGATAGAATCCACTTATAATTGTTAATGAAAGATTAAGTTAATTTAATTAAATGGTTAAGGTATTAATTATGGTATAAAAGATAAAATGGTGGAGAATTGTCATAAGTTCATCTTTTCCACTGTTCGTGAGCTTAAAACAAAATAAAAAAGGGTTTTGAGCTTTAAACATTTGGTCCATCAAATTGGTAAATTTTCAAGTCTTTTTCTTGTAAATTTATGTTTTTTAGGTTGTAGGAGTTTGATTTAGCTAGCTCATGTATTGATTTGTAAAACTGTTAAAGTTTTTGAAAGTTATCATTGACGATTTCTTAAAGAAATTAGTGTTAAATTGATAGAATTTAAAGCTTAAATGTGAAAAAGGACTAGATTGTAAAGTGTAAATTGCTAGTTTTGTAAAAAAGGACTAAAGTGTATAAATTGAATATTTGATGTGAAATTTCTGTAATTATTGATAGTAGAAGGTCCTAAAAGGATGTAAATTAAGATCAGTTTTGAAACCGAAGCTCAAAATTGAAAATTATAACAATTTCGATTTTAGGGGCTAAATCGAATAAAATATTAATCTTTAAGGGCATTTGAAAAATGAAATTGGATTGATTCATGCATATAATAGGATGTTATAAAATATTTGGAATTGATAAATTAAACTGAATTATTGTATAGATCGAGAATTGAACCAAATCGAAGATAATAAAAAAAGGCAAAATTGTTTATTTGTCCTTAAGGGCTTGTTCATTTGATGTTTTTCCAGGTAAGTTCATATGAAACTTATTGTTTTGTCTCAAGTTACAATTGAATTGTTATTATTATTTTTTTGCTTATTAGTTTATATAAATGTGAATTTAGTGATTTTGGCATCAACTAGACTAAATTGCGAAGTATGAAAAATATGATCTTTATGAATAGGTACCAAATGGAAATTGAATGTTTATAAGATTGGTATGACATGTATATATTGTTACAGGGATTGAAATGTTATGGTTACATTAATAATACCTGTGTGAACTTAGTAAAGGATTAAGATATGGCATGTCATTAGGGTCAAATATGGAAACGATCAGGGATTTACATAGTTATATGAGATCTAACATTTGTTGTGAATTCTTGTTTATATGTATCATTGGTTTAGCCTGGATTGGTAACCTCGATATGATGTCAGCTTATGTGAGCAAATTCATAAATGTCAACTTGTGTAAGCAACCTTGATCGCTATCAGCTTGTATGAGCAATATAGTCCTATGTATCCAAGTTGATTTACTAAGGTTCTCTTGAGTGAAAATGGTAACCTAATGGAAATAAAATTGTTGAAATGATTTAAACATGAATTGAATTACATATGCTTTCAAATTGGATATGAATGGGATGGTATATGATATTAAATGGAATTGTTGTATATATATATGTTTTGTGTTATAAGTTCTTGATGTATAAGTGAACTAACCTATTGGTTGTATTTGTTGATATGTATATGATATGTTGAGTATGTCAAGGGATGCCATATAGAATGACAATGTATTTAAATGTTTAATTTGTTGTAATGTTAAAGTAAGTAAATTTCATAATGACTTACTAAGCATTCAATCTACTTACTCTGTTGTCTCCCTTTTTCCTTGTAGATTGTCAATTTGCGAAACGTGTCTATCGAATTATTGAAAAGCTCACACTATCTTTTTATTGATTTAGTAGTTTTTCAATCTTTTTAAAGTCCAGTTTCATGGCATGTGCATAGGTGTTTTGTATATGTTAACCATGAATGTTAAACATAGTTTGAAAACTTATCTAATGCATGATTTTGAAAATGTGAATATCTAATTGAAATGGTATGTTATGGCAAATGGTTTGTGTTATGTAGTAGCAAATGAAGTGGCATAAATAGATGTGAATTGGCATTTACAAGTTGGTATTTAGACAATTGTTTGCTACGTATGCTAAGGTAAGGAAATGTTATATCTAATGCTTGATTAGGTGATGTAAGTTAATATGAAGTTAAATATGGTTATTTGTACTTGAATGGTATGTATGGAGTGTTTTTGTGCAGGTGAAGTTAGCCATTTGTGCACAATTTGATGAAATAGTTTGGAAGTACTGAAAAAAGTACCAAATGGTTCATTTTTACCAAAAATAGAGTCCTTGTCCCGACGAGTAACCTTCCTCGTCGCAATGTCGACCGACAGTGAATCACATCGCAACGTCAAATGGCATGAAGTCACAACGTGATAGACTGTTTGGCAACATCACGACATGGAGGAGGTGACGTTATGACATCGATTCTGAATTTTTAAATTTTTTCAATTTGGTCCTATTTCATGCTTGGGTCAACAAAAGAGCTTTCGTAAGCTCGATTAAGTCTCAGATTTAATTGTGAATCATAATATTAATATGTTTATGATATGATTGATTGTTTGAATGATTTATTTGCGATGTATTTGATGGTAGTTGCTTCGGCGACAAATGTGACATCTTGTATATAACAGCCTGTTTTTCAATGGTGTCGAAAATAGTGATTTTGGGACCTTGTTTTTATAAACTGAGTTGTAAATATTTTTATAAATATTTACGGAGTGTCATTAAGGTGTTATTAAAGTTTTGTTAAGAAATTTTAACGTTTCGATAGTTAATTAATTAAAAATGACCAAATTAAAAAAAAGTGCATTCCCGGGTCTCCGTTCCCGTAAATCAGACTCGTAAAGTTGTGTAGTTAATTAAGTTCTGGTTAAGTGAATTTGCATTAATTAAGAGTAATTAGGTATAAGGACTTAATTGCATATAGGGTAAAAGTTCAATTATAGATTAAAGAAAAATTAAAGGGACTAAAGGAGCAATTATGCCATTGTTCTTAAATAAGGCGATAGATATTTATAAAACTTAAAGTTAAAATGTATATTATAATATTATAATATTATTTAATCCGAATTTAGTTGTTAATTGTTATAATCCGAATTTCTAGTTTGTATTTCTATAATCTGAATTTAGCTGTTAATTGTTTTAATTTAATTTAATGTACATGGTAAGTGTTGAGGTGAGAATTATTGTGTTTTGCAATTGAAATGGATTGATTTAATATGTGATGAATTTATTGAATTTATATTGATTAAATTGGTATATATATTGAATATATTGATTATTTGAATTGAAATGAATATTGGTTGTATTTGTAAAGTGAAATTAAACCCTATTAACTGTATTGGGCTGAGTCAGATATAGATGGCATGCCATAAGATTGGAAGAGTTCAGGGATTTCTTCGACTTCGAGTCGATGAGACACTGGGTGTCAATTTATTACTTCGAATATATTCGATGAGGCACTAGGTGCCAATTTATTTTGGTTTAGCCGATGAGACACTGAGTGTCAAATTATTACTTCAAATTATCCGATAAGGCACTGAGTGCCAAACTGGTGTGTTTTAGTTGGATCCGTGTATCTGTTCGAGTCCGAGCCATGTTAATAGGGGTAAATGAATAATAAAGATTTATAATTTATATTGAAATGGCATTGTATGATAAATGGAAGTGAAATAGTGAATTGAAAATAGAATGTGAAATATGTTTGCAAATATATGGAATATATGAGTTATATACTCATGAAATGAATATGGAATGACTAATGCAAATGTATAATGAAATGTGAAATAAATTGTGAAAAGCTATTTATATAGCAAGTATGAGAATTGAGATATTTGTGAAACAAATGAAATATGATATGGTTGTTGAAATAATTAAATATTAATATGTGTTTATATGTCAATAGCATATTTGAAATTTCTTATCTTTAAATATTTGAATTATAGAAATACCACTGAGTTTATACTCAGCGTATGGTTTTGTTTTCCGTACGAAGGTTAGGTACTTAACTTTTGATCATCGATTCATCATCCAACAACAATCCCGAACTCAAATGTGGTGATGTTTATCTTTTGTGTTGGCATGTACCTAGGGTGTCTAAATAATAGTTATTTTCTGGTTTGATTGTAAATGAGGTTATAAGTTTAATTTTGGTTTGTTTTATACATATAAATATGTGTTTGTTTTTTAAGCCATATTATGGCATGGTAAATTGAACTAAATCTAGATAGGTGCATGTGGATTTAATTCTCTGTTTAAGTGCTCATGAACTAGGCAAAATTGATTTGGATTTGATATATTTATAATTTAGATTAAAATGATGCTTTGATGACTTGTTTTGATAATATGAAATGTTTGAATTTTCTATCTGTTTGATTTATAAACTCCAATAATGCTCCATAATCCTGTTCCAACGAGAGATACGGGTTGGGAAGTTACACAGTATCTCAGACCCAATGATCAAGATAGGTAAGAGATGTTACAAATTTGGTCATTGAGATATAAGTAGGGAGAAAATGCTTAAGTCATTGGGAATTTTTTTTGTATTCACGATATTTTTCATCTGCTTAAAATATTATAAATTTGTATAAAATTTTACATACTAATAATTCATTATATGCATATTAATTTTTTAGTTCTTAATGAATTCAATGAAGTGGATGGTCCAAATTTCTCACTTTGAACTTGGGACCATTGCATAAAGTCCAATGAATCAAACGGTTGGTCTAACTATGAAATTTGACCTTTTAACTTTTTTTAAACTTTCAAGTCTATCCAAAAATTTTGAATGCTAAAATAACTCTTTTAAAATAGTTAAAAAATTTATTTATATTATAATTATTTATATGATGGTTTATTAAAATTTTAATATATATTTATTAAAATAATTATATTATTGAAATTATTTCTTTTACTAATGAAGAAATTCGATTAAAAATCATTTTTTAAACAATTATGAATTTTTCGTGTTAAATATAAATTATTTTATATTAAATTATAGTTATGACCCTCTAATATGTTTAAACTTATGGGTTAGGCTTATATGATATGTGGTAACTAATTAATTGCATGATTAGTTTTTACTTAACAAGAATGTGAATGATTAAGGTGATGCTTAGGGTCATTTTTGGATCAAATGAGATTGGTGCCTACTAATCTTGTTTGAAACAAGGCCTTTTTGAGTAAATTATTCCAAAAGTCGCGACTTTCCCCTCCCGAAGTTGTGACAATAAGTTTCTGATCTCTTGGTTGCAACATTCCTTGGTAAAGTTACGGCATTAGAAATTAATTGACTTCAGTGCCGCAACTTGCATTTTTTTAGTGTTGTGACATTGAGCTATCTGTCTTCAAGGTCGCGACTTTCCCTTTGTAAATACTGAATGCCGATAGTGGCAATATAAAACGATCGCAAAGCAATAAGAAAGGAAAAATAAGAACACACAGATTTTACGTGGAAACCCTTTCGGGAAAAAAATACGGGCAAAAGAGAAGAAAATTCAAATGATGCAAGAGGAGTTTCGACTACTTCCATTTATAGGTTGAAAACCTATTCTAATCAATATCAAATAGAAGGAGAGAAGTTCTATACGGATTCTACTTGTACAATCAATTTCAAATAAAAGAAGTGTACTTCGGCCCTCGGCCTTTGCCCCCACAGATCCTCCTATTTTGTCATTGTATTTGATTTCTTTAACATGAATTTGAGTCACACAACTCTAACACCCTTATTGAAGTTGCGACATCAACATCCTATCTTCCTGGTTGCGACTCACTTCAAATGAAGTCGTGACATCTTGTTACTACATTTGGTATCACGACATCCATATTTTCATGTTGCAGCCGCACCTCCTGTTTTGATTATTTTTACAATTTAGTCCTTCACTTGTTACCGGAATATCATGAGAGCTTTTGTAAGCATACTTATAACCTGGATTTGAATAAACAATGTTTTCAAAAGTTTTATAACTTAATTGTTGTATTATTTATCTCAATGAATATTGAAACAAAATTATAATTACTACGGCAACGAATGTGTCATCTCATATCTCGGACCTAACGATTTGGTCAAGATTGAGGTATTACCTAAGGTGTGGCCAAATTTTTACAACAATAATAATAATAGCAGCCAGCTACAATTATTGAGTTAATATTCAATTTTTTTTTTGAAGTTATAACAATTCCAAAATATTCAATTCTTCCAAACACTAAATTAAATAATTAATTCAATAATTAAACTGAATAACTAACAAGCCGCATATTTTACATAATGCGAGACTCAAACCTGAAACCTCAAAGATGATTAATATATTAACTCTAATAATTGATGATGAGGTCATTATTTTCGATTCATCAAATAAAAGATAGAATAAAAAGGTGTCCTCAACGAAATTGTATGGCTTTCAAAGAGAATGAAAATATGTTGGTAGGATTCAAGTACAAGTATAGAATATAAATATATACCTTACATGTTTCAAGGATACTTTGGAATAGAATATACAACAATGCACACACTTATGATAAACCAACCAAAAACAGAATCAGTCATGACATTTCTAGAATAGAAAAAATAGCACAAAATGAACCACGAAAAACAAAGACACAACTACGTAAATCTGAGTTATCAGGCATCCACATTATCTCCTAACAGTAAATGGAAGTCATGAGTATATATTGCTTTATTCACATGATAGAAAATCATTCGTAGAGCACACCCTTGGCAAGACTGTATGTGAAGTATGTCAAAATCAGTACACACAGAATCTCGCGTTCGAATCAAGACCCAGGAGTTTTGAAGTCAAAACAGTAAAAATCTACTTTCAAACTTCAATAGCTGTGTAAACTAGGAGTAACCTCTCAAAAGCTTAGGTTTATTCTCCTACCCCCTCTTCCCTGTAAGCCTACAGTTATTAGAGATGTTCTTCGCAACTCAAGTGACGGTGTTTGATGAAGGTTTGCCGTCTTGGAGGGAGATGACAGTTTCAAATGCACCAACCAAGGCCTTAACCTTACTTTTCCGGGTTTCAACGAGTTTACTAGCAGTTTCTTCAATGACATTGTTAAACAAACCCTTTTCATCTTTCTTTCCCTGCAAATCCTGGTGTCTCAAAACAACTTTTTCCCCACAAGGTTCATTGTCATTCATGTCGCCATCAACTTCTCTTGTCCTAAAGGTTCTCCGCTCAGCCTTAATATTTTGGTTGACCCCAAGTAATCTTCCTCGCCTGAACTTGAGCCTCCTTGGACCATTATTCTCGGTCTGAATGTCAACAACCTTTCCTCTCCTAAAAGATAATTTCACAGGCCGGCTATCCTTTTCTTCGGAGAATACCATCCTACCCTTTCTGGACCTTCCGCCATTTTCTCGTTCCAAATGTTCTACTTCTTCAGTATTTACAGTTTCATCTTCATCATCTTCATAATATTCAGAGTCTGAGTCATCCTCTGTATACTCAGACTCGTCTTCATCTCTCCCACCATGTGATGACAAAGGTGGAGACATTGTAAGGGAGGATGACTTGGGAGATGAAGCAACAGGTGGAGGCAATTCAGCAGCACAATTTTCATTTTTATCAGATTCCAACAACATATTTTCTGTCTCCATCTTGATCACATACAGGGTTTTCTCTTCAAGTGCGTCGTTATTGCGTACCTTTTGTTCATCAGGAGGTTGCTCTGATTCAGCCTTTTCAACTTTGTTCTGATTCTTCTTTAGAGGCACAACTTTTAAGTTTAGGTTCTTCCTTGCAGTTAGACTTGTAGCTCTAGCAGGAGAAGCTCTCGGAGACAATGAGGCTCTTGGCGATGCCAATGCTTTCTTTACAGCTACTTTGGAGGTCACAGTCCTCTTCCTCATCTTTGTATCACTACTTCCACTGTTTCTCTTAACACTTGAAGCTCCTGAAGGGACAGAAGCCAAAGGAAGCTTTTCTACCTGAGATTTCGGCTTCGAAGAAGTACTAAGTGCTTTAGAA
The DNA here is from genome assembly GCF_007990345.1 of Gossypium hirsutum. NCBI lineage: Eukaryota > Viridiplantae > Streptophyta > Magnoliopsida > Malvales > Malvaceae > Gossypium > Gossypium hirsutum. The sequence continues at coordinate 102,552,453 of NC_053428.1, read as the reverse complement.
AAGTTTTTGTCATTAGGTTTCGATGAGACTTCTTTCGAAGAGACTCCTACTTTCTTAGAGGATGTTGATCCACCCTTCTGCACGACTTTCGAGGCATCGGATGAGTGGGATTTCAAATTGGGTGAAGATCTGAGCTTTGCAATTGATGTCTTTTTTTCCTCCAACAGTACTTCATCATTCCTAGGAATTTGGCTGTTGGAAGAGTTTGTTGACACTTCAGGCGTGACAACATCAGAGCTTTTGTGACGACTACGAGAATTGGGTGGATGTTTGGACTTAAGCTTTGCAGCTGATGTCTTTTCTTTCTTCAACTGAACACCATGTATCCTAGAATTATTTCCATCAGGAGAGCAAGTGGGCAACTGAAGCTTGATAGTGTCAGGCATATCAGGGGTATGAGATCGGAAATTGGGAAAAGATTTGGATTCACTTGTGGATGTCTGCTTCCTCTGCACTAAGTCTAAGCTCCGAAATAAATTTGGCTCATCACACAGCTTTTCCACAATCCTCTTCCGGAAAGGATGTCTAGCGATCTCTTCAGATTCATGCTTCTTTCCATATTTGCAGAAATCATGACAGGAGCCGGTAGAAGCTCTCAGATAACGAGGAAGAGTTTTTTCCCTGCTGCTCACCGAATCTGCCACTGCCAAGGAGTTTCTTCTCGAATTGCCCCCATCTGACCCAGAAATATCTAGTGTCACCGGTGAACCAATACTCTCCTCAGCCATCAGATATGTAGAAGAGAATCAAAGTTGAGAAAACAGATAATCCTGAAAACCAAACAAAACTATATTAGTCCGTTTTCAACTAGATTAAATACATTAAAAGGACTGCTAGATGAATGAAGCATATAAAAGAACCAATCTAGCTCTATTCTGCTATTATACTGAATATCATTAGGCTCAAGCGATTACCAAAATCTGTCTACCCGGAGAACAAGACATAAAAGATTAAAGGCCACTAGGAGCTAGTTCCTATGATCGAATTAATCTCGAAGTAAACTTCGAGAGACAAAAATCGGCATGAACTAGAAAGAATACAAGAACAAGGACAAAAAAAAGGAAGAGATAAATACAACCATTTCATATATAAACAATTGAGTTTGATTTCATCATACATTCTTGTTCTAGAAATGTCATAAAAAAAATAAAGAATCATTTGGCATATCCAGTTTGATTCAACCGTAACAATTAAAGCATTTTTCGATCAATACAATAAACAGCCAAGTAGTGTTTCTTAAATTTCTTTTTGTTTAATGTACAATCAAAATGGAAAATTTCTGAAAAAAAAAACAAAGCATCAAGTATACAGTACCACAAGGTTTACTGTTCAATCAAACAGTTAATAACTATATGAACGAATACAAAAGCAAACTCATTAGGTTAACAATTTCTTTGGGGGATTACATCAACAAGCAATTTAGGCAAAGCAATAAAAGAAAGGGTAGAATCATTCTCTAATCTACCAACCTTAGAAACTGATCAATGATCCATCAATGAAGACTATGTCTCACCTCAAATTCATACCAAAAAGAAACATAAAAACTAAGCTTCCATCAATAAATCTCATTAAAATCGCAACTAAAACAATTTTTTTTTATGAAACAATTCAAGAGTTCGATAATAAAGCAACTTTTACCAGAAAAAAAAAGTGAACAAGAAAAGGAAAATCCATATAATTCAAAACAAATAAAACAAGAAACTTCCAAAGCAAAGCAGGAGAAAAACTCGATTTTCACTCCAAATCCATCTCCAGTATCACATTTCCAAACCACCCAAAAACCAAAACCCACATAACATTTTCTCTCAACCCCCCCCCCCCCAAAAAAAAGAAACCTTTTAAATGTAAGGAAATACCGAAAAAAGAAAGAAAATGGATAACAAAAAGCAAGGAGAAGAAGTACCTTTCTTTTATATTACGTCCAAGTATTAAATAAGTCTCTGCTTAACCAGAAAACTAAGGCAACTAAAGAAATACGAAATAGAAGAAGGGGTTAAAGTGTTTAGTATGGAAGCTCAGAAAAAGGTCGTTTTGGGTTGAAGATCGTGCAAGCAACTGTGTGTATATATATATTTTTGTGTCCTTTTTCAGTATGTTTGGCTTTGCTTTGCGCGTTTGGTTTTGTAGCAGATTTCTATGGAAAGAGGAAACGGAAAAAAGAGAATGACCCACTTATAAAGCGTGGCAGATATAGTATCTATATCTCATTTCGTATTTCATTTATTATTTCCATTTTATTTTTATTTTTATTTACCAACATTAAATCTCATTTAAATTTAATCCAGATTTTATTATTTAAATTCATAATATTAAATTTTATATTTCCTTAGATACTAAAAATTATGGTTTTTACTATTTACGTTATAATTTATATCTAAAATTTGGTATCACCTGCAGTTAGAGAGTTTGACCAAAACTTACAAAATAAAATAAAATAATTATAAAATATATAAATAAATAGTAAATAAAACAAAAAATAATAATGTAAAAAAAAACCCTCACAAAGTAACATTTTTTTTCATCAAACACATAATATTAAGTTTTTTTTTAATTTGTCTTCATAATGATTTTTTTAAAAATTATGGATAATTTTATAAATTGTTTTTTTCTTAAATAGGCAATATTCTATTTAAAGTAAATTTAGATTATATGGTTTCTTAGAAAAAGATGCTCAAAACAGAATTAGTTCTCACTTTCTAAAATGAAATTGAAAATTTTCAAATTTTAAAAAATTTCCTAAAACATTTTCTTGAGTCATTCCCATTTGATAATAATAGTAATAATAAAAATTAATATTTTGATGAATCTGCTAATTGATAGTTGGGTTTGGATCGAAGCGTCATTATTATTGTTTAGGCGCAGGCATAATTAAAATTAGGGATTTTTAAATTTCGGTCAAAATTAAATTAATCGATTAAATCGAATTAATTCAGTTAATCGATCAATTAAACGAATTAATTCGGTCAGAAATCGGTTAATAGTTGTTTGAAAGTTTAGTTATCGATTAATTCAGTTCGAAATCGAATAATTAACCGAATTAACTAAACTTTCAAAAAACCAATATTATATATTACCAATTCAGTTAATTTTGGTTCATTTCAGCTAATTTTAGTTAATTCGGTTAATTTTAATTTGATTAATTCGGTTAAATGAACATTATCAATTTATTTTTTTGATATTCTTTATACTTGTTTTAACAAAAAAAATACAAAATTTTTTGAATTAACCGAAATAGTTCGGTTTGGTTAATTTGTTTTAAGAAAATTTCAATTTGGTTAATGGTTAAGAGTTTAAAATGTTCACTTAATGCTAGTTCAATTCAGTTAACCGATTGAACACTCTTATTTAAAATATGTATAAAAAAAGGATAGAAATTATATGATATTTAATGCACGGTCATTACATGAGTTTTATGTATCATTATTGATATATTATCATTGGATAAAATAAAAAATAGTTTAGGACTTACAAATAAATGTTAATAATTTTATTTAAGTATAATTAAGTTATTATATTATTTTTGGGTTTTTTTTTGTTTAGGAGTTGAGTTCTACATAGGGATTATGTTTTAGAGTTTATATATATATTTAAAAAGTTATTAGTATTTATTTATAAGTGTTTTACTATTTTCTAGAGATAAATATTAAATTTATACTTGAACTTCATTTTAATATTCAATTTTATATATAAACTTTAATTTGGTGTAATTATGCACTTAAAATTTGAATTGTAGTTTATATATATATATGAAACTTTGATTTTGATTTGATTGTATACATTTAAAGAAAGAAATACATACATTCATTTCCATATCGGATTAATATAATTGTTTTTATATATAATATATCAACATGAAATAGTGCTAATTTGAGAATGTCGTTAGTGATTTCTGAAAATTGAATCAAGTCAAAATTTAATACATAAAATTGCATAAATCAAAGTTCATGTATGACATTACATATTAGATCGAAGTTCATGTATAATTTTGGTATTTATATCTAATTTTATTTCACCAATAATGAAATTTCATATTGTTATTTATTATTGGTGCATGAAACTTTTATGCTAATTATACATCAAATATTCACAATTAATTTAATTATATAAAAATATTATCTTAACCCATACTTATTTTTAAAAGCAAGTTTTTTTTTCTTTTTTCGATTTATTTTTGAGTTTCATATTTTTATCAATACATACAAATATTTAAATTTAAAATAAATAATAAATAATTTATCTTTGAAATAAGTTTATTTTTGTGGTTAGAAGTTCAAATTTTCAAAGTAATTTATGCTAAGATTAATTGTTGTAATTAACTTGACTACCAATACATGATGAATGGCTATCAATTTGCCAGCTTAGATATTAATTGGAAACATAAATGATATTTAAACCTAAAAAGTAAATTCACCTCAATCTCATTATTTCCAATAGATGAAACATAAAAAAGAAAAAAAAAACTCATAATAATATCATAATAATATCATAATAATATCATATTATTTAACTTATTGTACATGCAAATAATATAGTAGGAAAAAGATAATTATTATTATTTAATTACAAATAAAAGGTAAAGCTCTAACAGCAACGTGACTCAACCCCAGGTTACACCTAAAGTAATAAACACCCTAGCCATCAGGTCAACACACATGGTTCAATCCAACACTAACGTTTTCATGTTTTGTCAAAATAACCCTAATTGTATTTTTAAGCCTTTTTTGGCCATGCCTTTGCTCATTTTATTTCAATATGTTTTTTTCTAATAGATTTAATAAAAGTATACAAAAATTAACGGGGATGATTTAGAATTTCATATGTAGAATATTTTTAATGAGATGTAATTTATTATTTAGATAAGCCAAAAAGATAATTACATGTGAAAAATAATAAATAAATAAATAATATATTAAATTAAAAAAACTCTTAATTTAAAGAGAATAAACGTAATTATCTAAAAAAATTAATTTAGTAGAAAAACTTCCCAATAAACAAACATATAAAATATTGAAACCTTTGGAAGGAAAATAAAAATTGCAACTTAAAATTTATTCATTAAATCTGTTAAAAAAAGCAGATTGAAAAAAAAGAATAAAGGTTGATGATAAAAAAAGGCTCAAAAATACAATTAGGGGCCATTTTTACAAAACATGTAAATTTTAGTGGCCAAATTTATCATTAAACCTTTTTCTTTTACGAATTACAAAAGAAAGACAAAGCCTTAATAATAACACGACTAATGCAACTTAAACTCAAACTACACTTGAAACGATAAATACCCTAACCATCATACCAACCCGATAATTAATTTTGATTACTCTTCTTACAAAGCTAACTTTTCATGTGCCATTAATCATTTTCTTTCTCCATTATACATCCTTATATTTATTTATAACATCGTGAACCAAATAATACCATTTATTTATTTATTTTTAAAAATCTAACATTAAAAAAAATACATTTGTGATATAAATGTTTTAAAGCAACACGACCACGTTTTTTCAAAAAAGGAAATATCCATTTCTTAAAAAAAGTCGCTTTCTTATTAGATAAATCTTTATAGATAAAGGCTGATATTTTCTTTAATAAAAATTAAATGTATTTTTCACTTATATGATGTGAAAAATTAATAACCATTAAAGTGTTTTTTTTATACATTTTGCGTACCAACTTTTATTTTTAGAAATTTAATTTTTTCTATTCGCAACATTTTTAATGATTTCTGTTAAATTTAAATATGTTGTATATTCGAAGGTATTAAGTTTTAAAGCTACATGTTTAACACAAGTCAATTAACAATGCTATCGACTAGATTATACTTTTTTCTAAAATCAGATAAGTAAAATGACTAAATTACTCGAAATAAAAACAAAAGGACTAAATTTTAAAAGTTTAAAAAGTATAAGGACAGAAAACAAATTACACCTTTTCCATTTTTAGTAGTGTTTCCTTTTCTTTCGTTCTCGGTATTTATGAAAAGGGGACGTACATTAATAATTAATGTTAGATAAGTCCCAAAAAGGAAATTTCTTGAATTAGTCATAATTTCTAACAAAAAATATTTATTTGGGCAGGTTGTTTTAAATAATAAAAAATAAAAAATTAGGGTTGAAATGTCAAACTAGAAGAATATTGGGAATTGGTGGCATAGATAGAGGGGCGACCCCCTAACATGTTAGTTGTGTGGGGGTTGTCCTAAGTAAGAAAATTTAATCTTCAATTAAATAAATAATTTTACAAAAATAATAAATTAGTCATTTATTTTAATTATAATAGAAATTTTATTTAAGAATATATTATTGTACAATTTCAATTTCCTTTGGGGGACTTATTCAAAAGAGCCACTTTTGGGGATTTTCAACAGTGATTTATTAATAAATAAAGACAAATATGAAGGATCATGTCAGCCATTTTTTTTTTAATGTTATGTTGGGTGGGTTAGGGGGGAGATGACTTGATTAATAGCTAGAGATCCCAATTTCCATCTATTTTCTATGGAACCGACCAGAATTAAGTGGCTTAGGGGCATCCTTTGATTTTGACCTCTATTTATTATGATTATTATTTTATGGGATCCAAGGTTCGAACTATTTTATTTTTGGTCGGATTTAAATATGAATTACCATCATCTTTGTTTCATTTTAATTAGTTGGATTTGATAGTTTAGATTTCAAATTTTACTTCATAAATAATTTCTAGCCACTTTTATTTGTTTCGGATTACATTTTAATCACTCATGTTTGAAACGTTACATTTTAGTTACTTAAGTTACTGTTTTGTTATGAAGTAGTCACTCTACCGTTACCTCCTTATTGGCAACCAAAATGGGTTTTAAATGCCAACTTAGATGTTTAGTTACTGAGATGAAAATAAGTTTTTAATTAAATAAATTTAATTTGTGATTGCAATGTAGGGCATTTAAATTAGCATTTAAAACCCATTTGGACTGTTACATAGGACCATTGTTAGGGAGGTAATAGAGCTTAATGGTAGAGTAACCATTTCGTAACAAAACTAAAACTTCACATTTCAAACATAAGTGACTAAAATATAATCTGAGATAAAAAAAATTGACTACTTTTATAATTTACCCTTTTTTTAATATATTAAAAAACTCTTGAATTCCCACATTTTATTTAAATAAATTATTTTTATAGTTAAATAATCTTCTTATTCCATGATTTTTTTTATTGGTATTTATAAAAATTTGTGATTTTAATATTAAAGTAAAATTATTTTGAATTTTATCCAAAAATTCTTTTCTAGAACAAGTTTAAAAATTCATTTATTTTTATTTAATATCAAATAAAACCTTCAAATTCAAAGATGAATTAAATGGACTGGTTTCTTATAAACTAAGATAACAAATCAGTCTCACAGTTTCATAATAAAATGGATTGTTCCAGAACATTTGAAACCATCAATTGACAAGATAGATTACAAACACATTTTTCATTTTGTTTTCGTTATTTCCCCCATATTTTAATCAATTGATGAGAGGCATTCTTGTTAAAATTTTAAATTATAATATATATTTTACATTACACGTTGAAAGTATAATATATAAAATATGGAATAACACAAATAATATAAACACGATATAAATATATTAAAATATTTCAAATTATAATTTTGTTGAGTGTTTTTCTCTATTTCCCTCTAGTATTAAAGAATATCTATATGATATGAATACTGTTCAATGACATCACATATTAGCTAATTAAGCTTCATGCATATAAACACATATTCTATTCTAGATTAACCACCTGTTTATAGAATATTACGCAAGCTTAACTTGTGCAGAAAAGCAAACTCGTAGACAAACTTAGCCTACAAGCCAATCCTGCAAATTCATTACAATTCAACCCCTAATTATTGTAATTCAAGCTAAGAGAAGATATATGGATAAGCATAAAAAAAATACTATTTTTTTAGCAATAAAAAAAATATTATATAACTTAAATAAAATTGTTAACTTCAAACTTGAATTAATTAGTTTATAGCTTTACATAACCAAATGCTGTTTTATCTGTTTAAGCATTGGCATTGGTTAAGGCTTGGCCACCAAATCAAATGGAAAATAATAATAAATAGAGATTTGGCATCTCACAAACTTGAAGGATGGGCTATTGGCTTTCCCAACACAAAGCTTACCTTCTTTTATATAATATATACGCATGTATTTTGTTACAGATTTTGATTATATTTCTTTTAATGTAGTATCTAAAATTATTTGTAATTTTTATTAATTCATAGCTAAAAAAATAATGTATTTCAATATATTCAAACTCATATTTTTTTTATACTAATAATAATATGCATATGAATCAAGTATATGTTAAAACCTTTTTAAAATAAAGAAAATGAAAAGGTGAAAGTTGCATGGTATGATTGCATCAATATATGGAACTGCAGCTTTAAAACAGAAAAAAAAAATAAAAAAATAAAAAGGTATTTTTGACAAAAGGTAAATAGTAATATAAAAGTTTTATTAGAATTTTATGTGGACATCATAAATTATACTTACTTTTTAAAATGAAAAATCTCAAAATTATACATAAATTATAATTTAATATATAATTATATACATAAATTTTAATTTTGTGTAGTTTTATATATAAAATTTTGATTTGATCACATATTCTTGTAAATTATTAATACAATTATTGATATAACATCATTTTATGTTTATATATTACATACATGAATAATTATATTTATCCAATATAGAAATAAATTGATGTATTTATTTCTTTGAATGTTGATGATTAAATCAAAATTAAAGTTTTACGTATACATTTGAACCACAATTAAAGTTTCACGTGTATAATTGCACCAAATTAAAGTTCGTGTATACAATTATACATTAAATTAAAGTTCATGTATAATTTTGAGATTTATTCCTTTTTAAAATTAATAAAATTTAATTTAATTTTTATGTTAATATTAATGGAAAAATATTTGATACAGTGTAGAGTTTTTAGACTTCACAAGTAGAGTGAAGAGCAAAAATAGAGTCAAAGGAAAGCTGGTAAGAGCCCAACACCTAAAATGAAAATTTTCATTTTTAGTCTCTTTATAATTATAAAGTTTAAATTAATATATAGTAAAATTGTAATTTAACTCATTAAAAATAAAATTTTTAATTTAATCATTTAAAAATTATTAAGGTATAGACCATTAAAATGGTGAAATTACAATTTTGTTATCGTAATAGTATACAATTCAATTTCGTCCTGCCTAAAAAATTTATTGACTTTGCCTCTAGTCAAGAGGTTAACCAATGTCTTATAAAAGTATAGTAAAATATTAAAAAATGTATATTTTAAAGAAATAAAAACACACGATAATTTTTTAAAAATTACTTGTGAAATAAAAAATATACCGTTAGTATACCAAAATACTAACCCTAATATTAATATCTATTAAATAAATAAAATATTTTTTATTAAAAAAAGTCAAACCGACTCTATTTACTAAAAATGTGGTCTTGATGTTGTGTTGATCTAATTTTTATATATATTTTTAGAGAGTTTCTTGAGGACCATATAATTATAGTACAAATTATTTATATTAAAAATCATAATTATCAAAATTAAAATTCAGGAAGGACACAATTTCTATATTTTATGAGAATGAATTGAATGAAACTATAATTTTACCTCATTTATATCTCTTTTCAATAGAAGAATTAAAAAAATTAAATTTTTCCTCCTAATTTTTAATATTTTTAGTTGGATTTAAATTTTTTTTCAAGAGGTAAAGATCAAAAATCAAGAGAAAAAATCGGATTTATCATTTTCAATTGAAAATAAATAAAGATAATGTAAAATTACAAATTCATAATATTTTATGATAATATATAGATGAGAAAGTTTCACCTTGGATTCTCCTTCAAATCCCCACCAATGCACTATGATTCTGATCTTAACATCTTTCTTTGTTCATGCCATCATTATTCAATATGAAATAATATGAATAAAGAGTTGATGACCACAAAAAAAAAAAAAAAGAACACCAACTTATTTTATTTATGTAAATTTGGTAGCTTTAGTTGAGGAAGTTGACCACCCAACCACAAAATTGGGTCCTTGATGTTTTTGGAAATTAATTACTTCACTTCCTTGGGCTTCAAAATCTTGCTGCTTCTTGACTTTCTTGGTCATATATTGTTTCACAAGACAAGTTTTTGTATGTCCAAGCCAACCCATTTCTATATTATAAACAAGTCTAAAATATAAGAATGTGTTTAGTATGTAGGCTGTTCTTTATTCTGTTTAACTAGATAAAAAATAGTCATTTTTGTTAATCTTAAATTATATTTTAGTCATTTATATTTAAAATATTACGTTTTAGTCACTTGTATTATCGTTTTGTTATGAAGCGGTCATTCTACCATTAAACTCTGTTACCTCCTTAAAGATAATCTTATATGGTAATCTAAATGAGTTTTAAATGCCAACTTAGATATCCAGTTACTAGGATTAAAATAGATTTTTAATTAAATAAATTTAATTTGGACTGCCATGTAGGACATCCAAACTGGTATTTAAAACCCATTTGGACTGTCACATAGGATTGCTGTTAGGAATGTAACGAAGTCTAATGGTAAAGTGACCACTTTGTAACAAAACGATAACGTAAGTGACTAAAACGTAACATTTCAAACCTAAGTGACTAAAATGTAATATGAGGCAAACAAAAGTGACGATTTTTATAGTTTACCTTTTGAATTATTATATAATTTTTGAAAAAAATAATTTAATAAAAAAATTAGTTTAAGTTTACATTAAATAATAACTTTTTAAAAAAATAATTTTAAAAACAATTCTCGAGACATCATGAAGGTTTAGATTCAATCCATTATTACTCAAAAAAAAAAAAGAAATTTCAAGCATGTGACAATATTTGAAATTTACCAGTAAAATTAAAATATTTTGTTGAGAAATTTTTTTATTACTTCATTTATCTTCTAATTGGTAGGTCTAATTGTTATTTGTTGTCTTCATGGTCCTTGAAAGAACGGCCCTTAGTAAAATCCAAACATGTAGGGTTATTTTAGCAGCTTTTAATTAGGGTTTTTTACCCTAATATTATAAAAAAAAATTTATATACCAAAATGAGTTGTCAGCTAGATTAATTACGAAAATTGTATACTTTTTGGGGTCGTGCCTACCTGACAGGCACAACCCATTCTTTTATTATTAATTTTTTTTTTGTTTTAAAAAATTATTATTATATTATTTTTAATATTTATATTAATATATAGATAAAAAATACGGGTTTTACACGGATAAAAAATACCCGAAACGGGTCGAGCTTGTCAGGTAGGCACGACTAGTCGTGCTTGACAGGTAGGCACAACACCCTGCACATTTCCCTTTTCTTTCTTTGCATTTTACAAAAAATTGGTCTTATATCACTTTTGGTCCTTCTACTAGGCCTAAAATTAAAATTTAATCTTTATACTTGAATTTCTACAATAATATTTGGTTCTATTTTTTATAATTTTTTTCCAAATAATTAATATTGTTAATTATTTTGATAAAATTTTTGACGTGTTTTTTTAAACAAAAAATTAGTTTAACAAAACAATGATATGTTAAGTTAGAATAAGTTTTAAATAATAAAATTTCTAACAAAATTGTATTAAAATTTTTGTTAATTACTCTGATAAAATTTTTAACGTTTTTTTTTAAACAAAATATTAGTTTAACAAAACAATGATATGTTAAGTTGGAATACATTTTTGTTAGAAATTTTATTATTTAAAACTTATTACAGCTTAACATATCATTGTTTTGTTAAACTAATATTTTGTTTAAAAAACACGTTAAAAACTTTAACAGAGTAATTAACAATATTAATTATTTGGAAAAAAATTATAAAAAATAGGACCAAATATTATTGTAGAAATTCAAGTATAAAGATTGAATTTTAATTTTAGGCCTAGTAGAGAGACCAAAAGTGATATAAGACCAATTTTTTGTAAAATGCAAAGAAAGAAAAGGGGAATGTGCAGGGTGTTGTGCCTGCCTGTTAGGCACGACTAATCGTGCCTACCTGACAGGCTCGACCCGTTTCGAGTATTTTTTTTCCGTATAAAACCCGTATTTTTATCCATATATTAATATAAATATTAAAAATAATATAATAATAATTTTTTAAAACAAAAAAAAAATAATAATAAAATAATAGATTGTGCTTGTCAGGTAGGCACGACCCCAAAAAGTATACCATTTTCGTAATTAATCTGGCTTACCATTTTCGTAATTAATCTGGCTGATAACCTAAGCCAACCCATTTTGGTGTATAATTTTTTTTTTATAATATTGGGGAAAAAACCCTTTTAATTAACTTATTTGCTTCAATGTTAAGTAAAAAGAAGGGGAGCATCTGCAGATATGGACCCAATTTGTTGCACATGCAAACATTGGTGGGTGGGGATGGTCAGCTCTTGGTGTTCTCAAAAAAGAAACTCATAATTCTCACATAAGAACTTACCACTGTTTTTCTTAATCCTAGTTGTATTCATATTTATTATTTTTAACATAATGTCTAAAATTACTCATAACCTCTCTTCAATTCATAAATAGGAGGACAATGAATTTTAGCGCACTCAAACTTATATCCTTCTTTGTTGATAATATTTATGTCAATTGAATTAAGACACTTTATATTTCTAACTTGCTTAATCTTTTTTTTTTATGAATTACAATAACAGGACAAAACTTGAATAACAAATGCGGCTTGAATTTAGACTACACCTGAAACAGTGAACACCCTTAACCATTAGACCTTCACACGAGATTAAACTTGTTTCTTAAACTTTTTATCATCCATTACATTGATTGGGTGGATCTATTTTCTTTAAAGAAGTTAATTGCAATAAGTAGTTAATCAAAGAGAGGTATTTATTTTAAACAATCCTAAAATAAAGTATTTTATATATATACATATTATTTTTTTAATATTTGATATAATCTTTCAGCTTCACTAAAAATATATCATTTTAGTTTTTTATTTAATTTTTCGTTTCTTTTAGTTATTGAATTTGTATTTTTTTTTATCAAATCACCCCAAAACAGATGAAAAAGCTAATGTTGCTGACGTGGGATGACATGTTAACATTTAATTGAATTTTAAAAAATTTAAAAATGTCAAAAAATATTTTTTTTTATATTTTTTTGAATTTTAAAAATTTTTAAAAATAATTAAATGCTGATGTGTCATCCACGTGTATGCCATGTCAACAAAGTTAAAAAAAATGTGAATTTTTTATCCGTTTTGAGGTAATTTAACAAAAAAAAGCAGGTTTAATGACTAAAAAATATGAAAAATTAAACAGAAGGCTAAAATTTCTTTTTGTAAAGTTAGAGAGTTAAATAAATCATTATGACTTAATATTTAAATAATTTATGTGTCATATTTCATGTTTTATTTACGTAGATCATGAATATAAAGTTTGAAGTTAATTAAAAATGTCTAATCGTTAAATATATTAATATAGATAGTTTAGATTGAGATAATAAAGATACCGAATACATTCAAAATTTTACATAAATGACAAGTATAATTGTATTGACAAACTCAACAATTGAAATTGTGTGCAAAAATAATTTAATTTTACATTGGGTAAGTTAATTTGTTATTTTTTAATAAATGCATATTTAATAAAATAAAGGAATATAATGATACAGAATAAAAATGGTTAGGAAATATGCCAATTAATGGTTAAAAAAAAAAAAACAGAAACTGAGATGAAAGCTAACCATTTGGACGGATCATCAGGAACTTTCCTAAATTATTTCACTCCTAACGCATCCATTTTGGCTGATTCTAAGGGTGAAACTTTCCTAAATAGTTTCACCGGTAAGCCATCCCTTTTTGCTCATTTTAGAATTGAGTTTAGATGAACAGTGCGTTTGCTTGTAGTTAGTGTAAAAATAGTAGTGACATTGAGATTAAATATTATAGCAATATTGTAGCGTGAAACAAAAAGTAAACTAAACGCACCGCATCGCACCATACATCCAAACCCCTTCTAAATTTTTTTTATATATATGAACCCAAATATAAGTTGATGAAGTTAGAAATAGTTCAACTCATTAAACTAGGGTAAACTATTATAGTAATTGTTTTGTCATCTAATTAAATCATAATTGTTGGGTGATCATTTTATAACACTTAATAGTTAGCTGATTAAAAAAGAAATTTATTAATAGTTGATTGACTACTAATGTAGTTTACCCATTAAAATATTAATAAGTTTACGTTTCGGTCACTTAACTTAAAAATTATAAAATGGTCATTGAATTATTCAAAAATTTTCATTTAAGTCCTAAACTATTTGAAAGTTTTATTTAAGTAATTGGGCTATTTTTTTTTTTGAAAAGTTCGGCTAGTAAGCTCCAAGTGACGATTTAACAATAGGTACGATTTAACAAGTTGATTTGGTACTCAATGTCGTGGATCGAAGAAAAAAATTGTTTGAATTTTGGTTTGCAGACTTGTGACATTCAAATTTGTTTCATGAAAAAAATTGAAATATAAAAGAGAACGAAAAAAAAAAAGCTTTCAATTGGTACAAGCGGTGCAAATGAAGAATATTATACAACAACGATTTTAATAGTCTAGTGACTTAAATGAAAACTTTCGAATAATTGAGTGATTGTTTTATAACCTTCTGAAGTTAAGTAACCAAAACATAAACTTATTAATAGTTTAGTGACCTTAGTGTAGTTTGCCCTAATTCAAATATAATTTTGTTTTCCAACTTCTGTTTAGGTTTTACAACCTTAAAACATGTTTTAATGTTATCAGCCCATTAACCAAAGCCCATTTGATATTTGAGAAAATAGATTGGACTTTGAATTCAAAGTCCAAGCACAACATTATTTGATTTGTTTTCAATTAAATAATATTAAAAAAAAACACTGAATTAATTTACTTGTATTTAAAGTTTTACTTGGATAATTGATGAAGCCTTAACTCAATTGATTCCTGCACCAATTACAAGGATGTGAGTTTGAGCGTATTTTTACTGGTGACTAGTAAAAATTCAATAATGGCAAAAATCAACCTTTTTTTATCACAACCCACAAAGAAATTTGCAAATTTAAGAGAACATACGTGTAAAGTGAGAGAAAAGAAAGAAAATCAAAATTAAAATGATAAAGAATTTACAAATTGAAAAGAAAAAAAATACGCAGAGCGAAAGAAAAGAGACAAATGAAATAAATAATTCTTACACAAATAATTATTATTTAATATCCACAAAAAATTTATGTAATTAGATAATGTTGTTTAATTACACAAATAATTATTATTTGATTCCACAAATGAAGTTAACAAATTGCGATATTAAAATATCAATTAAGAACATTTATCAACCTCATACTTCTTTTGTGTTTTATTGTGATTCTTCAACTGTCGGATGAAGTTCTTCAACTACTACACGATAATTGTTCTGAAATAGCATGACCGTACTTAGCCTAGTTATAGTTTTTATCCTCCTCCTTGTAACAAAAAAAAAAAAATCCTTGTAAGATAATATTTAGTATGGTTGAAACAAATGAAAGGCTCATTTTAAGAATTTCACCCGAAAACTTGAATAAATTGTTATCTAGTACATATAATTTTTCTTTCAACCATAAAATTGTAACTATCTACAAATTGGTCTAATGTTTATGATCTTCAAAAATTGAAGGAAGAATACAAAAAAAAGTGAAAGAGACAACATCGACAACAATAACTCTCACGGGTCATTTGGGGTGCTGGATATTAGATTATATTAAATTACATTTCGTAATAGGATTACAAAAATATAAAATTACAGGTAAAATGTGATTGGCTTATCCAGTTAAAATGTAAAATTCAAGAGTTCGGTTGACAAAATATAAAATTACCAGAAAATAAATTTTACTATATTGTCCTTGTTATAAAAATTTTGTTTTTACAAATTCACTTATATCACATATAATTTTAAATTCATTTATAAATCTATTTTATTTATGTTTTATAAATGTATTTAAAAATAAGACTAAAGATTGGTAAATTCAGTTAAAAACCAATAATTGACCTAACTAACTGAATAAATCAATTTTCAAAGGTGAATAAATCAAACCAAATTGACCTACTAATGCTCTCCTTTTATGTTCATATATAATTTTTTTTCCATTTGGTCTTTTACATGTATTGTTCTTGAGAGTTATATATAATTTTCTTGGAGAATTTAATCTGGAAATGAAAAGAAAAAAAAATGGTTAGATGCAGAACAAGGAAGACATGCATTAAAAGGTTTCTAAACGAGAGCAGGCATTAGTTAATGAATTGGAGAAACTAAAAGAGAAAGAAAAGTAACTTGTATTAAAAGTGAAAAACGAGGAGGAAAGGGAGAAGACCCTCAAATCTCAAGAGGACTTGGAGATTGAGAAGCAGCAGATGGTTGCTGACAAGGAACAACTTTTGACTGTAAAGGATTATATTGATAAATATAATAAAAAAAGAGGGTAATTGTCTTAAAATTCAGATTACGCCCATAATCTCAGATTACCTAAGAAAGAGGGCGTAATGAGATTAGGGATGGCTGTAATGTGAGATTACGGGATAGCCGGAATGTTGAAATCCAAATGCCGTAATCTTATTCTGGAATGTAGAATTATGACTTTTTAAGAATCTTCCAATACTCAAACTGACCGAGTAACCTAGCTGCAAAGTTTTTGATCATGACACATTATGCAAATTATTGATTGCTTTCATCCAAGCCAAAAAGGAGAAAAAACAAGCATAAGCAGAAAATATCATACACCTATAACATATAGATCCAGTAACAACAGTCTTTAACTAAGTACAACTACATGTGCACCTACATAACCATTTCAACTGTATACTAACCAAGAACGCTGTTATCAATAGAGCACTTTATGCTGTGTCTGGGAATTTGATTGCCGTTGGATGAGAAAATCCGTGCTCATCCCGAAAATAAGAATAATAGCAATCATTCACAAGGTGATTGATATATATATAACTAAATAGGAAAATATGTTGAGGAGCTTTGAAGAAGAAATGCTATAAACTCGGACCTTGGAAAGTCATTGAATTGGAGATTTAATGGTCTTCGGGTAAAGATGTGTTGCGGTATAGGTGCAAACTTTTATTCACAATGATTGCTGAACATGAAACTAATACCATGTCATGTGATGATCTCGTTCACTAGCCAGTCTAAACTAGGATAGGCGAAGTATAAAATGAGAAACGAAGGGAGAGCAAACAGAACAGTAATAAGTACATAGAGAGCCAAGATGGCTGCACTGGCTGGAATTGCATACAGGGTGATCAAGAGAAATATGATCACTAATGGGAACTTGGCTGACAGATGTATGAAGAACGTAAGAGATTTCCAAAGGAAAGAATGTATTCTTTCGAAATCGAAGTCATCGGAAAAACGAGCAGGACTGTGGCTTGATTCTGATGACTCGGAATGATGTGGACTTTGTCCCCTTTCATGGTTACCCCGAGTCACTTGATTTCCTGATGCTAAATTGTTGTTTGATGACCAGTCTGGCTGATGATCTTCACACAAAGGATAACGAGACTTCCGCCTAGTACAATTCATGCTCTCAACCATCCAAAGTAGAAAATAGTTCTTCCTAGGGAACATGAGATTTCCCCTATAAACAAGACGAAAAGACAAGAGATTGCACCATGGGCAGGAGATGAAAAGCGGAAGTTGAACTGGTAGAGTAGGAAATTTCACAGAAGCCCATTGAAGTCCTAGGACGCAGTTTTTGCACAGGGTATGACCACACCATAAAACATAGGGCACATTTTCTACGATGTTGAAGGACTCACAACATATCGGGCACTCTAAACCCTCATCCCTGCTAATGACAGAAGAGCTTTCATTGTCTGAACACTCTAATGTAGTGTGAATTCGCTTTAGAGAATCGTTTTTACACCCAACAGTTCTGGCAATGCGGTTAGATGCAAAACTCCACATGCTGATAGGATGAACACAGATGATTACATAGACAACATCATTCTTGTAGCAGACACAGAACCTAAATAATTACAACATGTCATATAAAACAGCGCAGTTACCAAAAGACAACCTAGGCACTTGAGGCAGACATACTTCAGGAAGCATTTCCATGTTAATGGTATGCAGCTAATGTTTGTTTACCAATCTAGCAGTCCATTTTGAATTAACCCTACCATTAATACACATGTATATTACACACTAAAAGTCAAAAGGGAGAAGAGTAATAAGATTTTCTCATGTATATATTACACACTAAAACCATGTCGGATATATGCTTATATCAAAACACTCGCACAGAGTAACATAGAAGAAGATTACTTGACATAAATAGAATGTCCTAAAAACCCTCTGATTGATGCAAACTTACCTCTTTTCAACTTTCAAGCTATTGATACTAGGTTTATGAAAATTTCTCTTGACAGACGATTTGATTTCAATTTCAACATATTCCAAGCCAAGACAAGCTAAAATAAGTTATCAAACAATTTCATTGCATATGAATGTTATAAATAGATACCCTATCCTTAAGAATAACAAAGCATCTTAAATTAGAAAATTTCATTCTAAAACTGCTATTGACAATTTATATATAAAATAGCCAAAATCACCTAGAAGTTGAATCACTAGTAGATATAAGGAAGAAAATGAAAGTAACCAGAAAAGAAAGCACTAACATAAACCCCAGAAAGAAACAAAAATTGAAACGAAAAGAAAAGGTCAACAATTCGGAAACAAACCAGCAATGAACTGAAACAAAACTTAACCAATTAAAGGGTATGATCTTTACAATTAAAAGCATCTTACAGAATTTTGGGAAGAAGAAGACGAAGAGCTCTCCTTGTCTCTTTTCTATACGCTTTTAACTGTATTCCCCCCCGACTCTGGGATTTTTTGATTTGTCTGCTGAAATTGAAAAAAAAAAAGGATCAAGAATCAAGCATGGTGGCCATGGGAACAAATTTAATATTTAAAGATTAAAATATATTTTTAATTAAAGTTTTTAAAATAGGATTGATGGCGAAATTAATTAAGTTATTGGTGTATACGATTGGATTAAAGAAATTATTAAAAAAATATAAAATATATTTAAAAAATAAAAACCCAATTTAATGTGTTTTTAAGCATGGTTGAATTGATTTCTACGAGTTCCTAGATTAACTAATTTGATGTCCACTTCAGGACTTCAGGATCGATGCTTAGTCTAATTGATCAATTCAATTCAAACAAATATATGAAATTTAATTTTTCTATTTTTTATATTTAAAAAATTACTTTCAATATATATATAACCATTATAAAAATAAAAATATTAACAACAAAAAATTATTTAAATGAAAAATTAATAATATTAACTATTTAAATTAATTAATAATATTATAAAAATATAATAACCATTAGAAAATAAAGTATAATGATTAAATATTAAATTTAAACATTTTTAGAAAGATAAAAACTGAAATTAATCATTTCTGTAAAGTGAATAAAAGGAAAGAAGCATGATATGTGTGCATCACGTGTCAACATATAGATACATAAATTTCGAGCATATTCTAGAGATTAAAACTGAAATTATAAAACTACTTCTATATATAATGTAAAATAATTTTAATATTGCAACACTAAAAGTAAATTTTAAAAAATATATATTTTAAGTTTAAAAATTTACTATATATTTGTGGCACTTTTATTTATACTTTGTATTCCCTATAATTTATTTAACTTAATTCTTGATTGAATTATAATTAATTTTAGTTTTATATTTTTAATGTACGTTTAAATATATCCATGCAGGTTTCAATCTATCAATATTTAGAGCGTATATTATTTAAGCTAATATCAAATGAAAATAAATTTATATATGCATAATATTGTATTCATATGAAAATTATTGAACAAAAATATAATATATAATAATATATTGAAAATAAAGTAAGTTTAAATGCATCGATATTGTGAAAAATAAATATAAATATTTTTAAAATTAATTAATGAATTAAATATAGCATAGAATTTTTTACCTTAGATGATTTTTTTTAGTGAATTATAATAACAAGATAAAAACCTAAACGACCAACGTGACTAGTGCAACTTGAACCTAGGCCACTTTTAGATTGGTATTAAATTTCAGTATTAGTTGACCCATATTTTGATATTTGAAAATTACGTTTGATATAAACAATTCTAGAGCAATCAAGAGATAAATTGATAGACAAATTGAAAATAGATATATAAATAAGAACCAAATTTATGGTGTATCCATACGTTATATTAGTAATTCATGTTATATAAACTGAGATATTTTTATATTTTTAGTTGTTAAAAATCGAGTCTAGAGTTACACTTTAAACATAATACATATATATTGTTTTCAATTAGACTTTTATCTTTTAATTTTATTGAGATCTCAAATACTTAAAAAGTTTATCAATTCACGAAGTACAAACTTTTTATCGAATGCTTGAAAAAACTTGAATCCATACCGCCACTTGAACTACATCATTCTCAACCCAAAACATATTTAATCAATTTATTTACTTTTCCTATTAAAAAATTATTATTTAAGATTGAAATGTTATTTGATAAAAAGAGTCCGCTACCCTAGCACGAAATAGTCTGCCTCTCTGGTATGTTCTTAGGTTTCTTGGTTTCTTTTGTTAATAGTCAAGTTTGGCGGCGACAGTCTATCAAACCTCTTTTCTTTCTTCAGAATAGTCTTTTTGTCTCTTTTGCTCATAGTCAACTTAGGCGGCGTGTAACACCCCCTACTCGTATCCGTCGCCGGAATAGAGTACGAGGCATTACCGAGGAGTACGAAACACTTACAGATAATTTAAATATATTTTCATAACAACTTGTCTCGATTTCATACTATTTCATATTTAAGCTTTACTCATCAAAGTATTTGAAATATCATCTTTATGCAAATAGCACACATGAGGTGCATAATTTCATAATTATGAATCAACACATTTATCAAACATATTCCATATTCATATATCAATGTCTCATGTCTCATGTTTCCATATATCAATAACCGTCATTTTTCTTTTTTTTAGATAAATATGTGTAACCATTCATAAGCATGCAACTTACTATTTCTTCCTGTCAATCACAATTTAAAATGTCAAATTCATGTGAATGAGCTCAACCTCATTAACTGTTTAAATTCGGTCACTTTGATTCACATACTCATAATTTACTAACATAACCTGTCAAACACAATCTCTGAATAATGAAATCACATAATTGAGCTCAATTTCAATGTTCAGTAAAATCTGTCATATAAATTCAAATAATAATTACCAAAACTTTGTCAAATTGGAGAACGTCTTACGTTCATTGGTCTGCACCTGTATGCATTGAATTTCACTGATAATCACTGATGCTATAACATAACTATGGTTTTTTCACTGAAATGCCATAGCCCGGCTATGGTCTTACACGAAAATCACTTGTCACTTGTAGCCGAAGCTACAACTATTCACTGATCAGGTAGCCGGAACTACCACTTCTCACTGATCAAATTACTTACTATCAAATTAAGAAATGTCTTACGAAATTGAGTACGTCGATGTTGCTCAGTGCCACGATTCACAACTCAATATAGTTTTCCTCATTGAAATACCATACTTACATTTCACAACTCGGTATGGGAAATGCCATACCTACGTTTCTTAACTCAGTATGGATAATACCATACCTACGTTTCACAACTCAGTATGGTTTATACCATACCTACGTTTCACAACTCAGTATGGATGATACCATACCTACATTTCACAACTCAGTATGGTTTATACCATACTTATGTTTCACAACTCGGTATGGATGATACCATACCTACATTTCAAAACTCGGTATGGATGATACCATACCTACGTTTTACAACTCGGTATGGATGATACCATACCTACGTTTCACAACTCAATATGGTTAATACCATACCAACATTTCACATTTTGCCATGGACCAACCACGGTATTTTCCGTCAATTCATCTTGTCACTAAACTGAAGTGCTCAATTTGATCATTTATTCAATTTTCATGCTTTTACATTATTCACGATTTTATCATCAATACATATGAAATAACACATTATGAAATTCATAAAATTAACAAATGGTCACTAAAATTTAGTTATATAAACTCACAAGTTTGGTTTTTGTATTATAACGATAATCATAATTTCATAATAAATATTCCAAATAAAACATTATATCATTTCTAATTCAACATTTATCGATTATAATCGGGCATGTGATCAATTTATACACAAGTCATTCATATATATATATGTATATTTTCCTCCTCCTCCTCTTCATCCACATCCTTAGTATAAATAACACACACTTGTAAGTAACATTATAACACCTCTCACCCGTATTCGACGCTAGGATAGGGTTCGTGGTGCTACCTGACTTAAACTCAACCAATTGTATAAAATTGGGCCGTGAAATTTCAAACAATTTAAAAACTTCTCCTTTCACAAGCAACTATCTCGTATATGGGCTTACGAGGCCCAATCATAAATCCAGGGTTGTTTGCAACCTAACCGAGACCTCATGAAAACTTAGAAAATTTTTATGCATCAAGACTCCACACGCCCGTGTGGGTATAGAACACACGACCGTGTGCCAGGGACACGCCCGTGTCCTGAACCCGTGTCTGAAATCATAAGCATTCTGCCAAAACCACACGGTCCTCGAACACACCCGTGCCTTATAACCGTGTCCTTCACACAGCCGATACACACGGCGGTGTCTCTTGTCCGTGTGCTATAAACATGCATACTGACTTTATGACACGGCCAGAGTCGACACCCGTGTGGCCTACCCGTGTGCTAAAATGACTTTAAAAATTTAAGTGCAGGGGACGCACGGCTATAACACACGCCCATGGGTGTGAGCAGTGTGTTACACACGGCCTAGACATAAGCCCGTGTGTCTTACCCGTGTGGACAAACTAGGCTATTTCCCAAGCCTTTTTGTCACCCATTTTGCATAACCTATACAAGATCATTTCAACATATAAATCTCATCATAATGGGCACTAATTCATCCATAGAAAGAACATTATATGCATTCATCAAAATGAATAATAGCCATTATTCCAGGCTTGATTACAAAATGAAGGGCCTTTGACTTAAGCCAAAATACATGAACCATTCTCTTATTACAACATCTAGTCTAGCCCTATACATGCCACCATAAAAAATATAAATCCAACTATACCAGGTATTGCGGCCGATAGTGTGATCGATATCTTTGACTTTAAGGGATCTTTAAGTTAGCTTGATAACACTGAAAGAAGAGGGAAATGAAAGAGGGTAAGCTTAAAGCTTAGTAAGTTACATATAAATAAATATACAACAACAATCTCACCATTAATCATCATACTTATAGCTCAAAGGTAAACATAATTTAACTTACTCATTATCATCTACTCGAGTCACATTCTCTAAATTAAGCTCGTTACTCATGTTTACCATATAGGTACCTGTACCACTCACAACATGATTATTCTTTCTTTATCAAAATTGATCTATAACTCTCATCATTCAAACGTTTGGAATACTACTGGATATTCTATGAGCCTTCAACATGGGATATATTGACGATGCCATGTCCCAGACATGGTCTTACACTGGCTCTCATATACGCGTGCTAATGCATGTCCCAGACATGTCTTACACTAGCACATCTCTTAGCCGATGCGTGTCCCAGATACGTCTTACACTGGCTATCTCTGTCGAGGCCGATGCATGTCCCAGACATGTCTTACACTGGCACTCATCTCTCTGCCGATGCCATGTCCCAGACATTGTCTTACACTGACTATCACAGTATGGCTGATGCATGTCCCAGACATGTCTTACACTAGTTTTCGTCTGGATGCCGATGCCATGTCCCAGACATGGTCTTACACTGGCTATCATAATGTGGCCGATGCATGTCCCAGACATGTCTTACACTGGCGCACAAATCGCCCAAATGTCTTGGTACGAATATCCAGTTCGTATCCTAATGTTTCAACAGGATATTTCTATTATCTCAAATATTACTTGACATTCTCAATTCATAACTTGAAAACTCATACAATATCAATTCAATGGTGATATGAATACAAGTATTAACAGTGTAGTTGTATCATTTACATACAACTTACCTCGGTTCACAAAAAGTACTCGACTATTCGGTTTAGTCGGTTTGCTTGACCTTCCCTCGATCTAGGTTCGGATTTGGTAATTCTTGATCTATAATGACAATATGCACTCATTTAGTCACTAATTAGGATTAATCAATCATAAATTTACATCTTTGGTAAAATGACCATTTTGCCCCTAGACTTTGGCAAAATAATCATTTTACCCCTATGCCCGAAAATCGATTTTCATCGAATTTCATTGTATCTTAGGCCTAATCGAACTATTTTTACTATTATAGCAACTTCAAATTATCACTATTTCACATACTTATCAACTATTTTACAACTTATGCAAAATAGCACCTTTAGGTGTTTTCATGTTAACACCTTTTAGAAAAGTTGTTTATAACACAACTAGGACTCATATTCCTCCATAAAAACTCAATAAACATCACAAATCCTTTCATGGAAACACTCTAAACTCTTGACCATTTTGCAAGATATCACCCTCATTTGAAAACTCATGCTTCAAGGGTCTCAAAAATACAAAAATCATCAACGAAGGGTGTGGGAATCACTTACTTGTGAGGGCTTTTAGTTGTTGAAAATTTTCAGCCTTCAAAACTCCATTTTTGCTGATATTTTCGGTGGAGAAGAGAGATGGAGAAGAAAGAAATGATAGCTAGGCTTTTAGGCATTATTTTATCACTAAATCATGACATCATCCACCTAACCCTTTGACTATTTGCTTAAAACCCATCACATGGTAGGCCAAAACTAATAAAAATGGTGTAATTGCCCTTTAAAAGCCCTCAATTTAAGTTCTTTAGCTATTTAACTCATTTGGGTACTAAAATGAAACTTTTGCCTTTTATGCGATTTAGTCCTTTTTCGAAATTGGGCTAGAAAACATTAAAATTAGCTTACCAAATTTTTCATGCACTAATAAAATCATACTATAACCTCATAAAAATAATAAAATAATAGTTTTATAACTTAATATTTGTGGTCCTGAGACCACTGTTCCGACTAAGCCCTAAATCGGGCTGTTACAAACATTATCCATAATTTTTACTATTTACTTATGTGAATATTCATGCTATCCATCCATGTCATAGTTATTAAATTATTTTTATCTTCAGCTAAAGAACTCCAAATTAAGATCTAATAAATTTTGCTGAAACTAGACTCACGTATCTTCTTACCATAAAATTTTCATTATTTTTGGTTTAACCAATAAGTACATTTTATTCTTTAAAGTCACCCCTATTTTGCTGTCTGACAGTTCCTACCCTTCTTCACTAAAAATTAATTATCTCCTTGTACATGTTTCAAATAATGTTTTTGTTTGTTTATCTTGAAAATAGACTTATTCAAGATTCTAAAAATATAAATTTAAGCCCATAACTATTTTTCTCAAAATTTTTATGATTTTCCAAAGTTAGAATAGGGGAACCCAAAATCATTCTGACCTTATCTCACAAAATTTATTATATCTCATGATTACAATCCATTGCATACACCGTTTCTTTTATGAGAAACTAGACTCAATAAGCTTTAATTCCATATTTTGTTCATCTTCTAATTCAATTTATACAATTTATGGTGATTTTTCAAAGTTAGCATATTGCTACTGTCTAAAATTGTTTTAGTGCAAGATGTTTATTACTATTTTTCCCTAAGCTTTTAATAAATAATAATTTCGTCCCTACTCAATTAGCCTATCAATTTAGCTGATTTTTCTCAATTAACACATTATTCTATCACTTTAAACTGCTTTATAACCTTTGGGAATTATAATTTTAGCACTAGACTTTAATTCCAAACATTTTCACAATTAGGTCCTAAAAATCAATTTCTATTGAAATTACCTAATAAAATCATCTCATAAACAAATTAAAGCTTAAATTTCATGCTACTTCATCATGAACTTACAACACTCAACCATGATGACTTTCAATTTCATCCATGAAATAAAAAACTAATGAATTTAATAGTAGGACCTAGTTGTAAAAGTCTTAAAAACACAAAAATTATAAGAAAAAGATAAGAATTAACTCACTTGGTGCAAAAATTATGGAATACCAGCTTAAATAACCCCTCCTATGGTGTTCCTATGGTGTTTTGGCTGATGAGAATGAAGAAAAATGAAGAGAATTCTAGATATTTCAATTTGGTCCCATTTTTATTTAGGTAATTTTGACAATTTTTCAATTTTGCCCTTCTTTCACCCTTTTCCTGATTTTTCTCAGCTATTGCCGCCCAAAATATCTCCTTTGGGCTTATTTGAACTTTAGACCATTCCTCATTTGACAATTAAGCTATTTAATCCTTTTAACAACTTTTACACCTTTTTCAATTTTAGTCCTTTTTATTTAATTAACCACCCAAAAGTCAAAATTTTCTGACGAAATTTTAATACTACCTCACTAACACTCCATAAATATTTCTAAAAATATTTATGGCTTGGTTTATGAATTCGAGGTCTCGATACCTCATTCTCGACCCAATTTACCTAATTAATTCTTTTAAATCACCAAATTCACTAATTCAAAAATACTTCTATATTCACATTTGACTCATAGGTATTAATTTATTAAATTTTTGACTCACTCGTCGGATTTAGTGATCTCAAATCTCTATTCCCGACACCACTGAAAATTAGGCTGTTATACGGCGACAGTCTACCAAATATCTCTTCACTTTCTAGGATAGTACGTACTACGGGGCTTTTTCATTGGCCTGCAATCATGGAAAAAGAATTTACTGAGTTAACACTTGATGAAGAAGAAGTCGTTTTATAGGCATAAGTTGAGTCGAATCTAGAAAAGGATGATAATTTTTTTCGACTGGTGAGCTATTTTTTAACAGGAGGTGTTATTCACTTCCCGGTAATGAAAAGCACTATGACGAACCTTTGGCATCCAGTCTGAGGAGTTCAGATTCGAGATTTAGGAGAAAGACGATTTCTATTTCAATTTTTTCACACTACGGATATGGACGAGTTTTGAAGGGTTCTCCATGGACATTTAACAATCACTTGTTGATTTTACAAGCGTTACAGTGGAAAGAAGATCCATTAAAAATCCCTTTAATTTTTTCTCCTTTTTGGGTACAGATCTATGATATTCCAATGGGGTTTTTCTCTGAAAGTTTGGCACAACAATTAGGTAATTTTTTGGGTAAGTTTTTGGAATATGATAGCTCTGATCTAGGGAGAGGGAATAGGAATTTCATGAGAATTCGGGTTCAATTAGATGTCTATCATACATTAAAGAGGAAAAAACATATTATGTTTGCTGGGAACTGTTCATACGTCAAATTTAAATATGACAAGATGACTTTTTTCTGTTTTTATTGTGGTCGGTTAGGTCACAATGATTCTTTTTATGAGGCAAAGATGGCGTTAGGGGTGGAAGTGTTAGTAATGGGCTGGGATTTGTCTTTACGAGCGCAATTAAATAAAGCTTTGGCAATGAAAAACATTTGGTTACGCAAAGATGGAGAAGAAGATTCAGGTGAAGTCTTAATAGAGAACGCAAGTCAGAATACAAGCCATGGGGAATAAGGCGAAAGCTGGAAATTGGAGCAACCATTGATCTTGTTTTGGGGATTAATTTAGAAGGTAATTTGCCCTCTTCCTCTCAATAGAGGGAAAATATATTGGCTAACCAGGCCCATCCTGCAATGGAGCATGATTTGGAAAAAAGGGTGATAATTGGAAAGGAAATAAAAAAAAACTTAAGGGGGAAAATGAAGATTCAATATTTAGAGAGGATGGCGACACTGCAACAGCAAGGAATAGAAGAATGTTGGACACTACACTTTTATCATCAGCGGCTACCAAAAGGTAACCCAACCGGTCATAATGAAAATTTTAAGTTGGAACATTTGTGGTTTGGGGAATCCGCGAACAATTCAAAGACTTTGGCATACGATGAAGAAATATAATCCCCAAGTGGTATTCTTTATAGAGACAAAGATAAACAAGATTCAGATGGAATGAGTGCGAAGAAAATGTGGCTTTGCCAATGGTAAATTTTTCAAAAAGTTATATTGATGTGCTTATTGAAGATCTTGATGATGGAAATAAATGAAGATTTATAGGTTTTTATGGTTCCTTATTTGTATAAGATTGGGTTGAATCATGAAATTTATTAAAAAATCTATGCAATAACGAGGATCTTCCTTGGATTGTTTGTGAGGATTTTAATGAAATCATGTACAGCTTTAAAAAGAAGGGAGGAGTGCCTAGAGATGAAAGATGAATGGAAGCATTTCGAAATGTCCTAGAAGATTGCCATCTGATGGATTTGGGCTATTCTGGCAATTGGTTCACATTCGAGAAAGGTAATTTACCAGAAACAAATATTCAAGAGTGTTTAGACAGAGGAGTGGCTAATGAGAACTAGATGTCTATGTTCCCAGAAGCCTCTATTCAACATTTGGTGTATTCAATTTCTAATCATTGTTCTATTCTAATTACCACAAAAAAAGAAGACGATAGGAAGAACTGTAAAACTTTTAAATTTGAGGCGTGGTGGGTCTTAGAGGAGTCATTTGAAACTAAAGTTAAAACCCTTTGGGACAGGGCATTAGGAGATTTATTGCAAAAGCTGGATTGTCTAAAAATAGGCTTGGAGAGATGGGCTTTGAACATATGCCAGTCTAGAAAACGGAACAAAGAAGTTTTATCCTCCAAAGCTATCTGGGTTGATGAAAGCTGAAAGAAGTGATAATAATTTAGTAAAGCTGATTGACGCGAAGTTGCAGTTGAATTTTGAGATTAAGAAGAATGAAAGGTACTGGGAGCAAAGAGCTAGAATTAATTGGCTGATATTTGGGGATAGGAATACAACCTTTTTTCACAGTCAAGCAACACAAAGGCGAAGAAAAAATTGTGTTCAGAAGCTGTAGAACATAGATGGCAGAGAAACAAATGATATCCAAGAAATGGCAACAATTGCTAGGTCCTATTTCCAAGATTTATTTGAGGCTGGGAAAAAGACATTATGAACATCTTTTATCGGAAATTGGGCATTGTATTTCCGATAAGGATAATCACAGGCTCACGGCTCAATATACAAAGGAAGAAATTTAAAAGGCGCTCTTTGGAATGGGGCCTACAAAAGCACCGGGTGAAGATGGATTTCCGGCCTTATTTTTTCAAAAATACTGGTACATCATTAGGGAAGTGGTTGCACTTTTCTATCTTCAATTTCTTAACAGAGATATGAAGTTTAGTCCAATAAATACGACTCACATTGTTCTTATTCCTAAAAAAGCCAACCCGACTAATCTTACTCACTTTCGTCCCATTAGCTTATGCAATGTTATTTATTAAATAATAGCAAAGACTATCACTAATAGATTTCGAGAAGTCTTGGAAAAATGTATTGATGATGCACAAAGTGCTTTTGTGCCAGGACGATTAATTTCGGATAATGATTTGCTGGCGTACGTAAAATGGAAAAAAATTGGGAAAAAGGGACAGATAGCGGTTAAACTTGATATGAGTAAAACATATGATAGAGTAAAATGAAATTTTGTAAAGGAGACGATGACGAAAATGAGTTTTGATTCTACATAGATTAATTCCATTATGAAGTGCGTCTCTACTGTCTCTTACTCTGTGGTTTTAAAGCCAAGTTGGGAAATTTTCAGCCAAAAAGGGTTTTATGGCAAGGAGATCCTTTAAGTCTGTTTTTGTTTCTGATCTGTGGAGAAGGCTTATCTTGTCTTATGAGTCTTGCACTTCAAGAAGGTCATTTAAAAGGGATTAAAGCTAGTAGAATGGGGCCATAAGTATCAGATCTTTTATTTGCAGATGACTGCATTTTGTTTGGATAAGCTACAGAGAGAGGGGGCCTATCTTTTGAAGAAAATTTTACGTAAGTATGAAGCCTGTTCGAGGCAGTACGTCAATTTTGATAAGTCGACTGTTTTCTTTAGCACTAACGCACAAGAGGAAGACAAACAATCGGTTACTCGCATACTAGGAGTCTGAAGCGCAAATGATCCAGAACGTTATCTCTCTCAAGGTGGGAAAGAAGTTTTTATTAAAGCCATTCTTCAGGTTATACCAACATATACAATGACTTGTATTTTACTATCAAAATCTGTGTGCTAAACTTCAGGGTATTATTGCGAAGTTTTGGTGGTAAAAGAATCGAGGCAAGAGGGGCATTCATTGGTGTACTTGGAAGGACCTTTACAGCGAAAGACATGGGTGGTTTGGGATTTCGTGATCTTAGTCGGTTTAATATTGCTTTATTAGCCAAGCAAGGTAGGTGCCTTATTAATTTTCCAAATTCTTTATTAGCTCAGGTTTTAAAAGCCAAATACTTCCCAAATTCAGACTTTCTTAAAACACAATTAGAAAATTTACCTTCACTTACCTGGAAGAGCATTTGGGCAGCAAAAGGGTTACTGAAAGATGGCTTATGCTGGCGTGTTGGTAGGAGAGACTAAATTTCTATCTGGAGCGATCGGTGGGTACCGGGAGTTGATATCGGTGGAACTAATGTCGATCCCAACAACACCGAAGCAGAGTTAGTTTCAGACTTAATTGATGTTTCAACAAGAAAATGGAAAAGGGCGGTGTTAGTTTCAGACTTAATTGATGTTTCAACAAGAAAATAGAAGTGGGATCTTATAGCTACTACCTTTCGAGCGGACATAGTACAAAAAATTCTGCAAATTCCTTTGGCAAAAGAAGCACGTGATGACTTTCAAGTCTGGCGAGAAGAACATTCCGGCGAATTTTCAGTCCGAAGTGCCTATAAACTATTACAAGAGGCTAGTATGGATCCTAGTTCTTATTTATTACAGGCTGAAACAAAAAATTTCTATAAAAAGCTATGGAATTTACATCTCCCATAAAAAATTACTATTACTATATGGCGAATCTTATGGAATTTTATTCCTACTCTATCGAATCTCAGACTCAAGAGAGTGGTTGCAAACAGCTTCTGTCCTCGCTGTCATAATGCGGAAGAAGATGGTATCCATGTTTTTCTACAATGCCCTACAATTACAGAGACATGGCAACTTCTTAATTTTTCATGGGTTATTAATACTAATATTCAAGATATGTGGGAATGGCTGACCTGGGTCTTCACTATCAGTAGCAGCAAACAATGTCGTCTATTATGTTGTACCGTTTGGATAATCTGGAACTCAATTAACCAGTTCGTCCATGAGTGAAAAATAACAACAGGAAGGGAGTTGTCAAACTAAATCCAAAGCTATATAGCAGAGATTGACGGGTTGGAAGAAAAGGCACTTACCTTAGTTGTTGGTCGTGGACAGAGACAGGGAGAGAGAAGCGAGAGAGTAACTATCTATTTTGATACAGCCTTTGATGGTGAATCTTCTAGATCGGCTTAGGGAATGGTGGTGTGGGGGATGACAGGTGAACTCTTAGCTTTGAAGACGACCTTTCATCTCGAAATATCGTCTCCGTTGATGGCAGAGGCATATGCAAGTTTACAAGAAGTGAAGTTAGGAATTTTCTTAGGGTTTCAAACAGTAGACATTGTAGGAGATTCAAAATCGGTCATAAAGAATTGTAAATCAGCAACGACAGACAAATCCGTACTAAGGGCGATTATCCGAGACATTTACAGCAAAAAGCCTTCCAGTTTGTTCAAAGATCTGGAAATGGCTTTGCTTATAATCTGGTAAGAGAAGCATTAAGGAAGCAAGAAGAAAAATACCTAGAGAGAGCAAATCTCGTTCATCTCTAACACGACCGAGAAGGGAGAAGGCCAAGGCAACCGGATTGAGAAATCTCCGAAGAAGATATGAAAAGATAAGGGTAGCAGCAATGAAAGATTTTCTTGGAACTTGCTATCGGTTGGTAAGCTGGTATAGAGATTTGAAAAGACAAAAAGTTAGTGGCTACTAGCTGTTTTGATAGTGACTGGGTTAGGTTCCCAATTTTTTATTTCGTTTATTCTTTATGTTTTTTGTTTCTCTTGGGCCTTTTATGTTTTTTTGGGTTGTTTCTTCTTATATTTGTTTTCTTTATTCGGGCCTTAATCTCATAGTTGTAAAGGAGTTTTTAATTTTGTTTATTTGTTTAGTTTTCAATAAAATCCAATCGCATTTTTCAAAAAAAAATTATTTACTTTTTTTTTGGTAAATAGTGAAAATAGTTATTTTAGAAAAAATTAATTTTCAACTATTAAAAAGAAGTCAATATTTTAACAACTAATCTTTCATTAAGGGCAAAATTGATATTCTATAGAATAACATTTATGTTTCACTTGTTTAGAAGTTTAACTAAATAAAATAATATATGTTTATTATATGATTAGCAATCTACCTACCAAATGACGAACTATTTATTCATCATATTTATACATTATTATTTTTTTGAACATTAATTTTATTATAGATTCTTATAATATTAGTTCTTTTTGATACAATGCCTAAAACTACCCATAATTTCTCTCCATGTTGAAAAATATGAACATCACATATATAATAAGGGTAATTACATGTTATTATTTACTATCATAATAGGTGTTATGGCCCAAAATTGCCCGGCCCAAACCATTTTAAAACTAAACATACAAACAAAAATAAATACACTCACACCCAATTACAATAGGCCTAAACCTGAAACCCAATCCAAACACCTAACCCTAGTCCACAATTCCAGCCCAAAACTTTAACATTTTTGAAAAACCCTAGTCACCTAAAGGTCTCAGCCGCCGCACGCCTCCCTCGTGCACCAAACGCCACCTCCGTGTTGTATGCTCCTCCACTATGCCACGTCAGAGACGTGCTTAGTCACGAACCTGCAAACAAGCGCAAAAGGAGCAGCAAAGAAGTTTTTGTTTTTCCATTCGGCTATAAAACCGAATCAAACCGAATGTAAATAGATCTTTTTTTTTATATATACAAATATAACAAAAAAACACAGAGAAAATCAATAGCAATCAGAAATCATATTCAAAGCTTAAAAGGTTGTTTTCCACTTTTTTCTTTCGTTTTCGCAGTTATTCCCTTATTACTTCTTTTCGTTCTTTTCTTTACAGAAGGTTTTAAATAACACGAGAGAGAGAGAGAGAGAGAGAGAGAGAGGAGACTTACTGGGGTCGAGCTCGTGTCGTCGGCGACCTGGGCGCGCCGAATCTCTGATGAAGGCGGCGCCGGCCGAATAGGGGAGGAAAGGAGAAAAGTTTAGGGTTTTTATTTTTTAAAACAAAGGTCTCAAAAGTAAAAAGGAAAGGCTTTGGTTTTCTAAAGGTTTTTTATGTTTCAAAAAAAAAAATAAAGGTTTTTTTATTAAACTTTAAAACAACAGTATTGTGGGGGGGGGGGGGAGGGGAAGCAGTCTGCACGTTGATCCAGGTTGGATTTGCGCATTCTCCCCTTTAAGGGGTTATTTGCGCAGTTAGTCCCCTTTCTCTGCGTTGTTGTTCGATTAGGCCAATGTTTTCTCTTTTATTTTCTTTAAATTTTTCCCAGGAACTTTATATCAATTTTGTTTTAATCCACGCCTAAACACAGTATTTTGGGGTTTTGGGATATTTTCCATTTTAAATCCCCGAATATTTGGGAGCAATTTTTTTGGTCCTCGATCCTGTTCTAATAATTTGCTTTGTTTATGAATTATCCTTTTAATTTTACTTTTATTTCAATTAAGTTTTTTTTGGTTATTCATTTTAAAAAATACTATTTTAACATATTATTTTGAATTATTTTATTTCACACTGTTTATTTTATTTTCATTTGAATATTTTTTATATTTTATCTTGTAACACACTTTTTTAAAATTTTCTGTAATAAATATTCTTTGTTTTTTATATTTTATCTTATAACACACTTTTTTAAAATTTTCTGTAATAAATATTCTTTGTTTTAATATTACGCTATTATTTTTATTAAATTACTTGTATTGTATATATATTATCTGTTTTAGATTGATATACATATATATATTATTTTGTATAATTCATTTTAACTTACTCCTCACGTGACATTTACTCTAAAATTAGTTTATATATTATTATTTTACATATTAATATATATATTTTTTTCATTTCATGTGAATTATTTATTTATATGCATATTATTTACCTAGAGGGATTTATATTTTGTATATTATGTATTTTGTTTTTAGTACTTTTTTTTCAAAACTCCTTCATATATTACTCGTTTTTTTCTTACACGAAATTTGTTGTTTGTATATCAATGATTTCACATTTTTTATTTCTCACATTATTAATTCTTCTTTATTTTAAAACTTGCTACATTTCATTTGTGTTGATTTACTTAGTACTTTTCTAAAATTGCCTTGTAATTCATTGGCTTTTGTGTGCTAATATTAGTCTTTGCATAAGGTATGTAGCCATTGCATATACCTTCTTGTCATATGATTATGATTTATTTGTCTAGAACTTTTGCCATGTAATATTATGCATGTTCGTGATTATGTTTTTATCTCCTACTATCATTGAGATTTAAACTCCAATCTATGTAGCCAACATTAGTGGTTTCATTTCTTCTCCAAACAAACCCAAACAAGTATATTTTGACTCGGCTTTTACCATCGTTAATTCGAACCCTCCCAACTTAAAGAATTATTTCGTGTTTGAAGGTCTGAGAAATCGTGCCCAATCGTGCTGAGTTTTGATTTTTCGTTGAGCTAAAATATGGAATATCCTTTAAAAATTTCGTCCATGCTTTTTTTTAAAAATTAAAATGAGGCAATATTTCGTATTTGGGGAGTTTGAGAGATCATGCCCAATCGTGCTGGGTTTCGTTTTTTCATTCAACTAAAATATGGAATATCTTTTTTTGAAATTTCATCCACACTTTCTTAAATTAAAACGAGGTAATATTCCGTGTTTGGAAGTTTGAGAGATCGTGCCCAATCGTGCTGGGTTTCGATTTTTCATTCGACTAAGATACGTAATATCCTTTCGACATTTCATCCATGTTTTCTTAAATTAAAATGAGGCAATATTTTGTATTTGAAAATTCGATAAATCGTGCCCAATCGTGTTGGGTTGCGATTTACCGTTTGGCCAAATAACCAAATATTCTTTTGAAATTTCAAATACATGAGTTTTGGAAGTTATAAAATGATCTTGTATTGAGGATTTGAAATATTGTGTCCAATCGTGCTGGACATGATATTTTATTCCTTTTGAACGAGAGAATCTCGACATTCAATTCAAGTTATCTAAATGTTTTTAAAGGAATTGAATTTCAAAATCTTTTTTAAATTTTCAACATTAGGACAATAATTGATCAATGCGGTACCAATTTTGGGCGTTGCGAAGGTGCTAATCCTTCCTCGCGCGTGGCCGACTCCCGAATCCGTCTTCTAGTTTTTTCGTAGACCAAAAACGTTATTTTAATAAACCAAAATGCTTTATTAAAATGATTGACCATAGGGTGACCCGATCACACCCAAACAAAAAGAATTGGTGGCGACTCCATACCTCGTTTAAAAGTCGATCCCCGTTTTTCAAAATAAAAAATGGTTTCGACAATAGGTTAGTCCAAATTAAAAGTGATCTAATTTGGTTATTGTTTATTGGGTTTTAATTATTAAATAAAGTACGAGTCAAATATGTGTAGATACTCTAGTAACTAATTTTTAATTAACGATGGGCTGATTAGAAATTAGGGCTAAAGTGTCAAAGTTATATATATTAAGGTTATGGTCCCTAAATTACACACAATGTAACTTTTCTAATATCTCATATTTAGAAAAGAGAGAGCCATGCACATTCTCTAGATTACTTACTTATGTGCTAATTTGGAAGATCAAAACCCTAAAATTCGTAAATTTTGAGAAACAGATGAATTCAGGTACGCTTTTGCATCTAGTTTTGTTCTTGATGATTTAGCATGACAGATCCTAGTTTATAGTTCTAATTTTATATTAGATATTATTTATAGTTCTAATACCCCAACCTTTAAATAGGAGAATAATGCATTTTAACACATTTGAACCCATGTTCTCCTGCATTGATAACAATACCAATACCAATCAAACTAAAACTCAATCGACTAATACATTAAATTTTTTATGTTAAAATATATGTTTCCTACGTAAACATCTATAAATCATCTAAAATCAGCCTATCCCTAATCTTTGTGAATCATTAACTATCTCCAAATGGCATGGGGCTAATTCATCCTCTTGAAACATGACAACCATGCTGTTGTCCCCTTGATTTTGACTTATCTGTATGTAAGACAGTTAAATGTTTTAAAAATAATGTTTTAAAAATGGTGAAATTGTACTTGTTTACCCTATTGCCGGAAGTTCTAATTTTTTTTTCAATATTAAAATTTTAAACTTTAAAACATTAAAATCAATTAAATAAGTTATTGAAAATTTTTTATCCCTTGATAGTATCAACTAATT
Source organism: Gossypium hirsutum (assembly GCF_007990345.1). Lineage (NCBI taxonomy): Eukaryota > Viridiplantae > Streptophyta > Magnoliopsida > Malvales > Malvaceae > Gossypium > Gossypium hirsutum. Next base: position 102,515,869 of record NC_053428.1, on the reverse strand, counting down.
TGTGTTACTATAATATTGAAATTAATTAAATTAATTAATTTAGTCTCATTTTAAATTTTATTTTATGTTTTCAAACTAAAATCAACTCAACTAAATCATCTTTAATAAGTGTACATGAAACTCGAATTTCTTTTGATTATATGATCTAAAGTCTTTCATACTAAGCTGAAAGTAAAGAAAAATCTTTACATTAATTAAATTAATTAATTTTATCTTTCATATCAAACAAAACCCATAATTTTTTCATCGTTTCTTTACCCAAACAAAGAAAAAGCAATTCATTTAATTGATTGCAATGATTTTTTTTTTGTTTTAGCTTAGTTAGAAGATTCGGGATTATATAATCAAAGGAAATTTAAGTTTCACGGAGAATTATTAAATTTAAATCTAAGTTATTGAATTGATTTCATTAAGAATAATATGAAAATATAAAATAAAATTTTAAAATTTAGAAAGAGTCTAATTTAATTAATTTCAAATTACAGTAGCAAATTAGTTAATATTATCCAGGGATAAAAAATTTCAATAATTTATTTAATTATTTTTTATGATTTGAAATTTAAAATTTCAATATTAAAAAAAAGAAATTAAAATTTTTGACAATATGATAAACAAGTAAAATTTGATAATTTTTTAATGCATTATTTTAGTTTCTACTACTTTTTCACATTAATCCTTTATTTTTTTTACTCCAATCAATATTTTGAGAAAAAAATTCTTTTTGTGACCAAAATGAGAGTGCCCTAAAAGTTAGATGACCCAACTAGGTAGTTTACCCTAAAAAAATTAATGGTGATAATTAGAGGTGCTCATGAGCCGGGCCGAGTCTAAGTATGATATTAACATACTTTATGCTTGCCCAAGCCCGTCCCGGCTTGAAATCTGATCTAAAATTTTGCCCAAACCCGCCCATATTTGTAAAAGACTAACCCAAGTTCATTTTTGGCCTGCCCATATTATCTTTAAATTTTTTTTAAACAAATATTTATATTATATTATTTTAATATTTAATAAATTTATACATTTTTTATTTATTGAAAATTTTTATATAGTTATCTTAACATTATTTTAATGTTTACATTAGAGTAGTATTATATATTCAGTATAGGTTTATTTTTTTAATGTGTTCTAAATTACATAATATATAAAAATAACATCATATAAAGTATTATAAACGTAAAACGGGCCAGGCTCGGGTCTTGAATATTCAAGCCCGAGCCCCATCCATATTTTAAACATACCTAATTTTTTTGCCCATTCCCCTTTTTCGGGCCTAATATTTTTCCCCAACCCTCCCAAATTTTAGGTGGGCCTTTGGGTCTGGACTAGTAGCCCGACTTATGAACAGATCTAGCGATAGTAGATTAATTAATTAAATTAGGATAATTGTTACATATATTTGTTTAAAATATATATTATTGTATTTTAATTTTTTTAATCATATTATTTGTAAAATATTAATTTAAAAAAAGTAATTAATACATACACTAATCCGCAGATCACACATAATTAAAAAATTAATATAACAAATCATTTAATTAATTTAAACAAACAAATTTAGTACACACTTAAAATTTTTTTGGTAAATTACAATAACAGGGCAAAGCCCGAACAACCAATGCACTAGCAGAACTCAAACTCAAACCACACCTGAAACAGTGAACACCATTGACCATCAGACCATCATATAAGGATAATTTAATTAATACATACAACTAATTCATTGATCACACATAATTAAAAAATTAATATAACAAATCATTTAATATAAGCAAACAAACTTAGTACACACTCAATTTTTTTTTAAATTACAAAAAAGGTAAAACCTAAATAATCAATACGACTAACGAAACTTAAACCAAAGCCACGCCTAAAACAATAAATACTCTTAACCATTATGTCATCAAATTCCTACACACTCTAATTTAAAGAAACCTCAATTAACACGTATCCAACACAAACATACTCAAAAGAACATGAACTAAAGACTTAATCATTCTAATTTGATTCATTTATTGTCCTTCGGGGAGTGAAACCTAAAGCACGTAAAAGCTTCAAGAAAGGATCACATGCAGGTGGACACTCTATCAGTTTATCTTCATGGGTTTCAGAGTTTTCTTTCTGGATTTGGTACTGTTCACTTAAACCTAAATGTGCCATTAGAACGCAAACATGAGTTAATAACTCCCCTCCTCTCCTCAACTGTTGCCCATGCTCTTTCCACCCACAATGAACTGCAGCATACGCCAACATTTCCACCCATACTCTGTTTATCATATCCCACTTTTTCTCAAATCCCCAATCCCCCCGTGATCCCAAAGTTTGCAATTGCTTTGCAAGTCGGCTTCCATAGAAGAGAACAGATTTGGATGTATCTCCTTTAAGTTCTTCCAATAAATCTGTGTCAACTTCATACAACTCATGGCAAGCTTCATCAATCTTAGTTCCAATGGTCTTTCTCATTTTTTGGAAAAATCTAGTGGCTTCAGCACATGTATCTATGTATCTAATCTCACCAATCCCATTAGGTAGCATATTTGGATACATGACAAGAAGATACATCGTATAATCTGATAACTCTTTGCTGAGTTTGGAGCATTTGTTAAGGTTTTCCAGAGAATTGGATCCTTTAAGCCGCTTGACATCTTCATAGTAGCAAATTTGGGTAGCAATGTGCCAAAGAAGAAGGCTATGGTCAAATTCTACATCAATTGTGCTCCATTTAAGAAGATCCAGGCATTCCAGTTTTTCAAGCACATTATCACCTCTGTAACTCAATAGTTTCTTGCATAGCTTGATATCAAGCAAACTATTGACATCCTCACTTCTCTCTTTTAGCTGTTGGAAGATGAAGCTTTTCACTTCAACATCCACATCTTCATGCTCTACATTTAGATGTTTGGTCACCATTTCCTTGATGCGAATTTTGCCTAGAAATTTGATCCACATGCTGTCGTCCTGTTGTCTGAGGCAAAACTTGATCAAGTTGTATTTTGATATCTTTCTCGACCATCTCTTACCACTTCTTACTTTCTTTAACTTGAAATAACCCAGCAGCCATACCTTTGTCCAGTCAGATAGAATAAGGAACACGAACCCGTAAACCTCGAGAGTGATTGCTCCGATTAGTAGCAAGTACGTTATTGAAATGTCAGCTGGTGGGCTTGTGTGATCAATGAAAATCATGAATGAAACCAATGAAAAAAAACATGAAAAAAGGGTGAAACATCGGCGCAAGTAGCCGCGGTATCGAAGGTGGAGTGCTGCTACTTTTGTATATAGTTCATCGTACAAAAAGCCAAGCTCACCTTCCACCAATTCAAAGGCTTCTTCTGATGACTTGTTGCAGATCATAGAGTGACAATCTTGGCGCTCAGAATAACTGAGGATAAGATCTAAATATAAATACGAGAGCCTATTGTATAAGTAAAAAGCTTGAGAGAGAGAATCATCTGGATATCCAGAATATCCTTGAGACGACACACATGGTCGCAAGGGCGATGGTACGAAGTTGGGATCGGATTTTTTCTTTCTCACATCTTCCGGATAGTCACGTCCAGGCTCAGGATCTGATAGCAAGAAATTTCTAAGGGCTTTGGTACCCGAAATCATCAGCACGAAACCCTTCTCCACATACTTGATAACCCCAGTAAGGATTACTGGAACGGCAATATATTTAAGTTGACTGTGACGCCAAGATTTCAAAGCCACATACATTGCAAGTCCAATCTGAACAACAATCCCTAGAAAATGCCTTGGCCACAATTCGTTATCTTCTAAAGAGTAAGCGGTAATGGTGTCGGGGCCCCCAAGGTGCAGGATAAGGAATGGCGTCCACAATAACTGGATCGAGTTGCTTGAATTCTTCTTCTTGTCATTGTTTCCAGGCTCAGCTCCACCGATGCTCCTGGCAAGAATGCCTAATGCAACACTTGCCACCGTGTCTGCTGACATGTATGCCGACCAAACAAACAACCTGATCAATGTACTTTTTGAATGTTTTCGTACCGAACCTAGTGTGGTGAGTATTGCTTGTAATGACAAGCTGAGTAAGAGGAGTGCTCGGATCTCCCACTCATCCCAAACTTGAAAAAGTGTTTCTGACAATGCCATACCTCTTTTTCAAAATTCTTGAACCTGCAAATTGCCAAAGACTACTGATATTAGGACGTCAATTTATGAACTAAATTTCCGCCAACTTACTTGGATTTTGGACCAGTATCCCCATTTAATTATAAATCTTTTCATGTTATTGGAGGGTTGAATCTTCATGGTGATACCCATTCTCTCCCCCACTCGTGTCCCTCTTTTAACATCATGCTATGTTTCAGCTCTTTATCTATTACTCCAGAAGTAATGAAAAAGTTAACACTTTGTTAATGTGGTATACATATAAATTGTCATGTGTCATCAATTAATTAATTTTTTACAAATTTAAAAATTTAAAATAGTAAAATTATTTTAATAATTAAATATATATTTTAATTTTTTAAAAAAAATTAATGGCTAATGTGACATATACGTGAATTGTCACATAGATGCCACATCAACAAAATTAACAAACTTTAACTTTTTCAGTTATTTTAGGGTGATTTGATAAACAAATCAAGTTAAGAGCTAAAAAAAAAACGAAAAATCAAATGAAAAGGTAAAATAATTTTTTTATAAAATTGGAAGGCCAATAAATCATTATATTTTTTTATAGCTTTTTTTTTAGTTGTAAATAAACTTTCTAAGTTCTTTTCTCTTAAATATTGATTGATATTATAGTTTTTTTAAATATTATATTAATGGAATATAGATAAAATTATTAGAAAATAAATAATAGTTATAATAATAAATGAAGTAAATTAACTCAATTCATTCTATTTTTTTAATTTATAGAATAGAAAAAAAATTGTTAAAGAAATAATTAGTCAAATACTTAAGTATTCACAAATGAGGAATTAACTTACTTTTATTTTCATTGATTTAGCTTTCAATTCCATCTTAGCAAACAAATGTTGAGATTTGCTTTAAATCTAGGTATGTTTATGCGTTGAGTCGAGCCTATACATGGTGTCAATAATATACATAATTTTTCAAGAGTTTGACCTAAAATATGAACCTCAAATTTTACTTAAGTTTACCAATATTTATAAATGATTAACTCAAACCCATTTAGATCTATCGAATTGTTTTATTTTTAAAATTATAAACGTTTTTATTTAATATTAATTAATTATATATTTTACTACCATAAATCTTAAATGTAAAAAATATTCTTTCAATATTTACAGTATGGTATATTTAATTTTTATTTGATACTAATTATATAATATATAAACCAGATGATGTATGACATGGAGTTTTTTATTGTATCAATGTACTTTAATTTAGTCCAAAATTTGAATATGGACAACTCATCCTTCTTCCTTTATTAAAAAATAAAATACAAAATGATACATTTCATGTTATTAAATAACAAAAAGAAACCCTAAAATACCTGGAGAAAGATGTATGTTGAAGTTGTTCATGCCCTCACCATTGATGTTGTGGGTAGTAGTGAGTTGAAGAAACAGATGAGATGGAAAGTGGTGGTTAGAGTGTTTGGTGATGATCAAATCATTTATATATATAAAGCGGTTCATACATTTTCCTTTTTATAAAGATATTCTGACCAGCTGGCTTACTTTTCTTTTGGATTTGGATGCATATTGGTGTGAAACCCATGGTGGACGCGTTAGCAAGTGGTGGGGTTTGAGAGCTTTTGTGATATTCAAGTTTCGACAGTTTTGAGTTTTAATGATTTTAAGGTGTTAAAATTTCGGATAAAATCGAATTAATCGGTTGAATCGATTTAATTCAGTTTAAAATTAAATAATTAATTTAATTTAATTATTAATAATATAAATTATACATATTTTTAATTCAGTTAATTCGGTCAAATAAATATTATCAATTTATTTTTTTTGAAATGTTTTATACTTCTTAAAAATATATAAATTTTGATTCAATTAAATTTTTTAAAAGAAATTTAATTCGACTAATCCAGTTAAAACTAATTTTGCTCGGTTAGACATTTCTCCTCATAATTTTACATACTGGAATCAGTAAGAACCAAGGATTGGTGGAGGTGAAACATGGTTCACCCATTGAACATAGAGAGTTGCCATGGTAAAGTGGCGGGGGAAGATCTGGATGTTGAGAAAAGAGAGAGCATAGATTGTGTGTTCCCCATTATTCAAATTATGAAACATTAGAGATGCCAGGTGTAAGCGTTATGTTAGTGGTAGGGTCACATCCGGTCTCTCCATAAGAGTAGCGATATGACCTTGTAGATCGATGACGGGTGTATTGGTAATCAATCTTTGAAAGATCCGAACACTTCCAATAGATGTACTCTATGGTAGAGGTACGCTAAGTGGCGTAACACTCATAACTGACATGTGGAAGTATTGGCTGAGATGGTATAACAAGTGCCCCCATCTAGTTGTTTTTAAATTTTGATTAAAACTAAATTAATCGATAAAATTGATTTAATTCAGTTAATTAGTTGATTAATTAATTTAATTTAGTTAAAAATCAGTTAATAATTTTTTGGAAGTTCAGTTCAAAATTAGGTAGATAACCGGATTTAATAATTAATAATATAAATTATATGTAGTTTAATTTAGTTAATTTAGATAATTCGGTCAAATGAACATTATAAAATATAAATTTTGGTTAATTTGGTTAACCGAATGAATTAATCAAAATATTTCAGTTTGGTTACTTTTTTAAAAAAAAAATTCAGTTCAATTAACCTTAAAAAATTAAAAAATTCAGTTAATACTAATTCCGTTTGGTTAACAGTTTGAATACTCCTACCCCACGGGTGGTTATAAAGTAACCTCCATTGTTGGAGTTAGCTAGTTTTTAGGCGCGAAAAGTTTTACCATTAAGTTTTAGAAATTCAAAATTTAAAATTTGAAACATGGATTATAATTTTTGGCTAATTTTGAGTTTTGAGGATGTATGTTGTGTAATAGCCCCATTTTGCCCAGGCCCATAATTATTCAAAAAAATAATAATAAATAGTATAAATAAAAAAACAGTAAATAACGTCTAAATTTGTAACAGTTCAGCAAGTCCACCAATTACAAAATCCAAATAAATATAAAGCCCGATTGGCCTAATTTTTTTACAAGCCCGAATACAAATGTCCCAAAACAATGGCCCAAATGCAGAAAAAATAATAACCCAAATCTAAAATGGACCTTTAGCCCAATAGCCTAAATCGAAATTGACCCAAAAGGCCAAATGACTAAATTTCTTTTAGAAACCCTAAGGGTTTCTGAAGCTCCCTCGCGTCGCAGCAATGGTCTCCAGCCCTAACAGCTCGACTTTAGGGTAGGCTCACAGGGCCCAAGCAGGGTGAAGCTTCTGGAAACCCTTGCGTCGCTACCCACAAACGGTTTCTCCACGCACATCTGTTTAGCTGTACCTGCCACAAACAACAAGCCACAGCAAATACACAGCAACAACAGGGAAATAACAAAAAAAAGGAGGAAAATAGTTTTTGTAATTTGATTTTTATTTTATTCTGCTATATAAAGCCATACAATATGCTTGTATTTTTTTTACGAATGTATACGCGCACATAGCAATCAAAAACAGCAAAGAAATCGAAAGAGGTGATTTTTTTTTCTGTTTCAATATTTGGCTATTGATTTTACTTTTAAACTTTCATTTTTTCATCACCATACGAAAAAGAGAAGAGTTTACCCAAATACGACCGTGGTTTTGTCGTCGGAGTCTCTCTCTGGCGCAGAAACGGCACCAAGAGGGGGCCATGGGCCACGACGGAGGTGGAGGCGCATCCGGCGCCGATGAAACCCTCAAGCCAGCCAAAGTGGGGACAGATTGAGAGGAAAAAGGGGGAACCCTTTGTTTTTTTTTAAAAAAAAACAATGGCAAACTGATTTTTTTTAAGAAATTTTCTGCTTTTAAAGGAATGTGAAAACGGCGTCGTTTAGGGCCTGTTTCAGTGGCCTTAAAACGGTGCCATATAAGACGACTTGATTTAACCTGACCCGATACCCTTACGATCCGCGTGTTTCTGCGGTGAATGGATATTTGCGCGATTAGTCCCTCCCTTTCGCGTTGACATTTGATTAGGCCCTATTTATATTTTCTTTGTTTTTTAATTTTTCCCTGGAATTTGAGCACTATTTCAACTTAGTCCGCGCCTAAATGCCATGTTTTGGGATTTGGGACATTTGCATTTTTAGTCCTCTTTGATTTGCGCACATTGTGTTTTTGTCCTTAATTCTGTTTCAATGGTTTATTTTATTTATTAATTATCCCTTTTAATTTGTATTTATCTCAATTGAGTTCATTTATTTTAGTTTATGTAATTCTTTATTTCTTTTAATTTATTTATTATTTAGTTTTTTTTAAAACTGTTTTAACGTATAATTTTGAATTATGTTATCAATTCTACATTGTCTTAGTCTGTTATTTTTATACTTGCATTTGTATATATTTTTTATTTTATTATATAGCTATTTATTTTAAAATTCTCTTTTATATTTCTTTGTTTTAAAAATTTATATAATATTCATTTAAATGCTCTTATACATTATTATTTATATATATTATTTATATTAAACTATTTTTTAATTTATGTATATTATTTATTTAAATTAATGTATATTATTTTGTATATTACTTACTTTAAGTTTCTTTTTTTGATATTTGTTTTAAAATTCATTTATACATTACTACTTCGTATATTATTTATTTTACTTATTTTATCTTTTTGATCTATTTCAAAATTTCACGTTTATTACTTATTTTAAAATTATATATAAAAATTAATTTTAAATTATTGTATGTATTATAATTTCAAATGTCTTATTTTTTCACATTATTAATTTCAAACTCATTTATCATTGTTTTTAAACTTGTTGCATTTTATTTGTGTTAATTAGCTTTATATTTTTTTTAAAATCGATTCTTTGATTCATAAGTCTTTGAATGTTAACGTTAGTATTTGCATAATGTATTATGTGAGTTTATTGCTATTGTGTGTATCTTAATTTGCTTTTTTTTATTTATTTTCATACTATTTTCATTCATTTGTATAGTATTTTATCCATGTATATTGTTCCATGTTTGTAACTTTGCCTTTCATTTCCGAGTATCGCATTGTAATTGAAATTTCCAACTTATTGGTCCAAAATTGGTCATTTCATTTTTATTTCAAACAAACCAAATAATTTTGAGCCGGTTTTATAATCGCTTATTTGAAAACTTCTCAAAAAAAGACAATATTTCGTGTTTGGAAATCCGAGAAATCGTGCCCTAACGTGCTGGGTTTCAATTTATCGTTTGACCAAATAACCGAATATCCTTTTAAATTTCAATGGATGAGTTTTGGAAATCATAAGATGATCTTGGTATCGAGGGTTTGAAATGTTGTATCCTAACCTGCTGGATATGATATTTTATTCCTTTGGGACAAGGGAATCTTAACATCCAATTCAAGTTATTCAAATATTTTTAAAAGGAATTATATTTCAAAATCTTCTTGAATTTTCAACATTAGGACATTGATTAATCAATTAGGTACCAATTTTGGGCATTACGAGGGTGCTAATCCTTCCTTGTATGTAACCGATTTTCGAACCCGTTTTCTTGAATTTCGTAGGCCAAAATCGATGTTTTAATAAAACAAAATATTTTACAGGTGATCTGATCATACCTAAAACAAAAAGGATTCGTGGCGACTCCATATTTTGTTTTTAAAGTCGATCCCTGCTTTTCAAAATTAAAAATATTTTCGATATGTTGAATGACGACGTGTCTATAGACAGTAGAGGTGGTTGATGTAAATTATAAAATATTTAAGATTGCGAAATCCCATGTGATGACTTGATGGTCAAGGGAGTTCATTGGTCCAGGTGTGATTTAAGTTTTAGTCACACTAATTACGTCTGTTATTCAGACTTTGTCCTATTATTATAATTTACCAAAAACATATTCAAGATTGTATGATGTAAATATAAAATTCCAATAAAAAAACAAAAAAAAATGATATGTAATATTGCCACGTGACAAGTTAATCATTATGAAAATTCGATGTAACATTTGATAGATATTCTTACATTGTCATGTCGTCCAATCACTAATAGGTAAATAAAAAATTTCAATTTTCTGAACTTTGGTGTTTAAATTGAAGATAGATGATGAAATCAAATCTCACAAAATATTTGAGTGATGAGATGTGGAATTTACCATTTTTTTCAATCATATACAACTAATTTATGAATGGTTTATTACAATTATTAGTAGTTTGTGTGCTTTTTTTTTTTGGTCTTATTTGCTCATTACCTTTGTCGCACAGTTGATAGCAAGTTAATTTTATGTATTTAATGTAGCTAATTTTTTTAATAATTTTTTATTAGACTTATTTAAATTTTATCAATGATGCAATTAGAGTGTCAAAATTCAAAAACAAATAAAATCAAAAAAATTGGAAAAAAAAAGCAAGACACAGAGCTGAATTGAAAATTACAAGCTAGATTATTTTTAGGCAGATTTTTTGACTTTGTTAAATCCTATTTTTAGAAAAAAAAAATCTGATTTTAAGGTTAGAGTTGTCTCTACATGTAAATAATTCTATATTAGCCCATTTTGAGAATTTTCAACCACATTTAAATAATTCATTGTTATTTTCAGAATAAATTAAACTTTTATAGAAATTATGAATATAACTTTTGCTTTTGGCTGGTTGAAACAGAGACTGTTGGTGATTTGAAGTAAAGAAGAAGATTTAAAAAAAGAAAAAGTTAGGGGGGTCATATATATATATAAAAGAAAAAGACCCAATTTGTATATGGTGTTGACGTAACATGAAAAGAGAGAGAGAAAGAAATACTTGAAAAAAAAAAAAGGAAGCAACTGAAAAACAAAACCCAACATGATACATGTGAACCTCCTTTACCAAATCCAAATCTTCATCCTTCTATTTTTGTTCGTTTCGTAAATCTAGTCTAGACCTTATAATCGGACCTTAAAAAGTCACAGTAACTCCCTAAAACATCGACCAGTTGTTTTCTAAATCAATCTTATTCTCATATAATTTTTTTTGTAAACACTTGTCTAGTCTATCAAAATGTTAGAACCAATTTCAAGTTTATTAAAAAAATATTTTTAAAAACTTTACTTATTTCTTAATCTAAAACCCGATTTCTCAATTCTCATTTGCAGCGAAAAAATCGTTGACTTATTTAATTTGAAATCGATCGTCCAAATTTAGTTTAAGAAAAATCATCTAATATATAGTTTTTAGTTTTAATAAAAATGTTAAAAACCATCAAAAACCCAAAACGTTAATAATAACCAAAAACGGATAAATAGTCCCAAATAAAGTCCATAAAATTTAAATAAAAATAAATAAAAACATCTTATGTATGTGTGATCAATTCAAGTTCTCAAACGCTACCTAATTCTAAGTCTACGGATTACCTGAAATGATTAAATTATTGGATGAGCTAGAAGCTTAGTGTGTGACTTGACCCAAAAACATAATAGATAGTAAAATAATTAATGCACTTATTCACATAATAGAGCAGATGCACATGGTATGGCAACGATGCATATTGTCAAACAGAAAAGATCCTATCCCCATCCGTTACACACTATTTCCATCCCACCCAACACACCAAATAGGGTAATTAAAACTCATCCAACTCCCCACACCAAATAGTGACCATATGTTGTTATACAGAAATATGTAGTCAAGCTACTAGATATTATGTAGAAATTCGCCATAATCATATCCCACCCCAATGCACATGAAGAAACATAATACATATTCAAATGTAATCAGAATAAACATGCTCTTATATGCTTAAGAGAAAGGAAACATGCTAACGATACACAGAAATTACAAATCAGATCTACAATTTATATGACTAGCATGCTTTAAGAAAGGCAAACACATCATAACAACAATTTTTCCAATTAACGCACCACATACACATCACATATCAGAATCTACAAAACTACTGACCTTGGAACGCATTTCGAAACATGACCTTAACTAAATTTACTCAAAATGGGCTCACAAGTCCGTGTGGCCCACACACCTTGTAAGACTCATAACCCGTCTCCGTCACTTAAGTGAGCTAGATTCCCTTGGAGTTTGAGGAGGTCTGCTCTATTTGGTTTCCATTTTGACGGAGGCAATCCATACAATAGCCTTTATTAGTGGCTAGTTCTAGGGGTGAATAAGATGTTGAATAACTTGATTTTGACTACCATGAGATTCTTCAAACTTAGCTTCTGAAATGTTTGGGTTTATCTTAAGCTAAGAAAGTGAAGTTTTTGAAAGAAAATTTGAAGAAAATCCAGCCAAATTTTTGCAATTAAGGTTTCATGCGGTGGAAACTTGATTTCAAATGGGAGGCTCTTTGAAGAAGATAACTTTAGTAGTTACTTTAACAGAGAATATGATGTTCTAGCTGATGTAACTTTAGTATTTACTTATTTTCTATTAACTATACGTAGTTTAGGTTTAGTTATTTTCTTTTTAAAATTTAATTTAGTATATATATATTGCTTTGTTTAGTTTTCACATAATAATATATTATTCATAACTCTAGATACTATAATAATACACAAATTGATAATTTAAGTATCACAATAGAATATTTTATAAAAGCACAAGTATCAGATGTGACATTATCCTAATATCTTATTAGTTAGATATAATAATAGAGATAAAGGATGGGAGTAATACAGTTCGAACTCGTGTCGACAGATATCTGACAAAAAAAATTTAACCACTAATTCGTACAATTTAAGAACTCAATAACTTATTATATCTATATACTAAGGTATACTTATATATTCATGTTATCATTTATCATTTAAACATAAGGATAAAAAAAAAACATAAAATACCTCTTTAAAAATGAGGAAGATGTAAGTTGCAGTTCATCATGCCCTCACCATGGAAGTTGTGGGTGGATGAAACTTGAAGAGACAAATGAAAAGAAAAAGTGCTGCTTTTTATAGATAACCTCTTACCAGCTAGTTTAGTTTTATACGATTAATATTTTAATGAACAGAGTATTATATTTTATATTCCATTTGAATGAATCATTAATATTAAATTTGAGATAATTTAGAACTTTATAACGTAAAATTTAACCATTTAATAAATATTAATATATCAATTTTTCTATAAATACAATTATATACAAAAATATATAAAATTATTTTAATTTTATAGGACCCCAAATTTTGGTTTTCACTTAAGTTGAGGTTGGAAAAGACATTACTCATGATTTCTAATTGAGACAATAGAAGGAAAGCTTAAAGAACAAGATTGGATGAAGATGAGAAAGAAAAAGTTAGGATAATTTTTGTGTTTTAGTGTGGAAGGTTCCTCCAGCTTAAACTACCCTACAAATCCTTTGTTTGTTTGCGATGCGAATGATCCAAAAATCCAACAACCATGCATATTTGATTTCCTTTGGAAAATAATCTTTTAAGATTGAGTTAAAAAAGCATATAAAATATGGCTATTTTCTCTCATATTTAATATATGGCTTCGAGACGGTTCAAGTTCAAGTGAAATTGGATGTTGATATTTTTTATTTTGACTTCTATGTTTATATTCATTATAAACAAATGATTCTCAGAACGTGTTTTACCTCGTATGGTAGATCATGGTGATCAAATTTGGCTTATCCTTATTTTTTAAGATTTTATCTTGTGGGTTAAACTGATGAATATTGGTATGTCATTATCAGCCTGGATTATTAGACAATTAAAAAGTATTTGGATGAGTGGTTGTAACAAGTTGGGGTTCAATTACTTCTTGTGTAAGAATAGATTGAGCTTTAGCCAATAGATTTTTGGACTAATTGTTGAATAAATCGTATCACTAAGCGAAACTCTGTAAAATAGAATTATTTTCGAACTATGTTAACAAATGTCATGTGATTATATCTCTCTTTTACCTTCATTGTTTATTATTTTTGTTCACTGTCTTATTCAAACTCATGTTTAGATATAAGATTGAACATCAGTTTAAACAAGAAGCAAACAAATTACTCTTCATATTAAGTTACCCGATACAATAGTACAATTTACACGGTAGGTGTAAAAAACCACAAGAATGAGGGCCATTCATATTTGATGGTACAGAGAATTGCTAAACATGGTGGTCTCAAGGAGTTCGAGTCACACTCTACGAGTAAGGGTGCTATGTTTGCTAGCTTGTCTCGCTCTTCTTTAAAATAAGGGGTATTTATAGATGGATGGCTTGAAGTGCCCCTTATCCATGATTATCTTCTTAATAGATCCAAACTAAAGTATGCTCCAAAGATGGCCACTTTTTAATGAGCGTGAGGTTAGAAACATCAATAAAATTTAGTCTTATATGATAACTGTGCTTCGTAACGTCTTGGTAAAGCTCCTTTCATGGGTGCATGGCGTGGGGCGCCTACGTGAGGGAGATATCTAGGCAGGTTCACGGGTGGATAAAAGCTTGAGTATCCATTGTAGGTCTACAATGCATTTGGGGGAGAGGTTATAATTAAGATACCACAGTGGCAAATGGATACCTCGATTTCCAAAAAGATGGACACCTGCAATGCATCAGAAGCTGAAGCATGGGAGGTTATTGATGGTCTTGATCAAGCATGGAAGTTAGATGCTTGAAGGATTGTGCTCGAATTGGGGAATCAACTAGTTGTTGATTATTTGCACAGAACTGACAAAAAAGAGCTTCCAAATACAATAGTGAGATCTTTGTGGAGGATGTTAAGGAGGAAATTGGGAAGTAAAAGTTGAACATGTTTACAGAGAAGGAACAATGTTGCTGATGATGAAATGGCAAAGTTTGCAATAGGGCTCCCATTTGGACTTCCAATTTTCTAGGGTTCTCCTTATGCAGTGTTGAAGGTCTTAAATGATGATGGTTGTAATATAGCTTGGCCTGGATCAATTAGTATGTAACATGTTATTCTTCTCTTCCGATTAAGGAAAAGCTATAAATTACAGATTTGAATAGCATACAACCTATACATAAAAATGACCCCACCAGTTTGGGTTTTGATCAAACCACACTACCCTGTCCAAAACTACTCCTATATTAATTTTTTAATATTAATAAGATTTTAATTATTTTTATACATTTTAATAAGATATTTTTAATTTTATAATATATATTTTATTTAATCTTGTAACAAAATAAAACCATATAAAATTATATAATATTTGGGGATATTTTAGATTAGAGTATCATAATTTTAAATAAAATTAAATCCGTAATAAAATTAAAGTGGTATGCATATAAATTTAATTAAGATAATCGTGAGATACATAAAGACTGAGAAAAATTCGAAGTAAATAAATAACTATCCAATCACATCGGATTATAATCACTAAAGTCCAAAATCTTAAAAATTATCATTAAGCCTCTTAATTTTTTTAAAATTAATTAGTGCGTTTAAAATTTTTGTTAATTCTCATTTGATTTTTTATTTTTTTAAAGTTTTAATTATGCCTATAAAATTTTTTAAAACATTCTCATTAAGTCTCCTAATTTTATTAAAAAATTTAATTAGACCCCAAATTTTTTTACCAAGATTTGCCGCCAAAAGTCGAACTATTGGGAGTTTATATAGGTATGTAGTATGCATATAGTATTATTTTTATGTTACATTATTAGTTACTAAATTATAACTAAATTTTTGTTTTGGTCACTTAATTAAAAAAAGTTTCAATTTGGTCACTAATGTTTTCAAAATTATTTTTTTGATTACCCCTATTAAGTAACACTTAGTTGGTATAATAACAATTTTAATCTTCAGTTTTTTATACTTTCTTTCAATTTGACCTTAATTATATATAAAATGATAATTTTTTTTTTAAAATTTAGAAGTATAAAAGGTAAAAATAGATAAAAATTTCAAATATAGATAAAGTGAGAAAATGAGGGAATTTTTTTTAAGCCCTCCAGATTCTCTCTCTAAATTATCTGTATAGAAATATCCAATTTCTATTATTTAAAAAATATAGAAAATATAAAACATCGAGCAAAATTTATTGGTTCTTTGTTTTTTTACATATTCTATTTCTTAACGTGTAACTATTTGTTATAAGAAAAGAACAAATTTATTATATAATTTTACAATTTAAAAGATAATTTAATTGATTTAAAATCTTGAATCGAATATGATTTTTTTTGTTTTTGTTTTTGGCTAAAAATATGATATCAGAGTCGATTTCACAATTCTCTATACTATTAGTTCTAGATGTTCTTCAAGGGCATGAAACTCGACTTAAAAATATTACTAATTTAATTTTGAGAAAGCATCTAATAATCTTTTTTTTTCTATTTTTAATTTATTATTAGATTCTATTGAATGATATTTTTCATGCGTATTAGTTATTCAATAACAACATGTTCACGATACTATTTTTTTAGAACTTTTTATATAGATTTTTTTGTTTTAAAATAAGTTTGAGCTTTTATTTATAATTTTTATATAGAATTAGGGTTAAATTGATAAAAAATATAAAATTTGATGATTAAAATTATTATTATATCAATTAAAATAATACTCATTTCTTTTTTAAAGAAAAACACTATTTAACAGTTTGGTAACAAAAAAATTGGAGGCATTAGTGATGAAATAGTAATTTTAAGTTAAATGATTAAAACAAAATTTACTCATAATTAAGTTGGTATAATTTATCCTCTAATGATACCCTGTCCCTCCAAATAACTCCATCTTCCTTGCCTTCCTCTCCTATTCCTTTCTCTCTCTCCTTGTTTTCTTTTATCATACTTCCTTTTCTTTCCTTTCTCTCCCATGGTTCCACCAACCCACCATGCCTTCTCTCTCCAATTTCTCCAGCTGGTGGACTGCACGTAGTCACCTTCAAATATCTCCGGCCGAGAGCTCTGATAATGGCAGCGGCGACATCAACGAAGACAACCTGATTCCCAACCCCATTGAATGCTACGCTTGCACTCAAGTGGGACTCCCAGTTTTCCACTCCACCAGCTGCGACCAAGCACACCCTCCGGAATGGGAAGCCTACGCCGGCTCTTCCCTCGTTCCCATTCACGCCCGAGCTTGCCTGGAGAAGAACTCGACTCTAGCAGCCACTCGGCAGCCTTCCGGTCCGTTCGGCGGACGACGAGGAGTGCTTGACCCGAGGAGCAAGCGGGTACAGAAATGGAACCGTTCAATCCTGCTGGCTCGTGCAATGGCCTTAGCCATTGATCCTCTCTTCTTTTATGCTGTATCTATAGGCAGAGATGGATGGCCTTGTTTGTACATGGATAGTGGGCTTGCCGTGACTGTTACCGTCCTTCGGACTTGTGTCGACGCTGTGCATTTGTTCCATATATGGCTTCAGTTCAGGTTGGCGTACGTGTCGAGGGAGTCCCTCGTCGTCGGTTGCGGGAAACTGGTGTGGGACTCTCGTGTCATTGCTTCTCATTATGTTCGTTCGGTTAAAGGTTTCTGGTTTGATGCCTTCGTGATTCTCCCAGTTCCTCAGGTATGTTGAATCTTAGGTGATGCCACATTAACAACTGTAACATCACGATGGGACCGTAACATCCTAATTCTTGTGTTGTTTTGCAGGCAGTGTTCTGGTTAGTTTTACCAAAACTAATGAGGGAAGAGCACATCAGGCATATAATGAATATACTGTTCTTGAGTTTCTTGTTCCAATTCCTCCCAAAAGTTCACCACACCATTTGCTTGATGAGAAGGATGAAGAAGGTCACTGGTTATGTCTTTGGCACCATTTGGTGGGGTTTTGGCCTTAATCTCATTGCCTACTTCATAGCTTCTCATGTAAAGTCTTCCCTATAAACTTGATTTTCTTTTTGTTAGCTGATGGAAGATTGATTATTATGGATTTTGATAATATTTAAATTACGTTAATATTAATTTTTAAGCATCTATTTTCTAAATTCGCTTCACTATTCTTTATAAAACATTCTAATATTTGGACTTAGATTATATTATTCAAATTTATTACAAATAATAAATAGAATTAAAATTTCAAGAAATCATATAGATTCATATTAAAATATTAAAAAGAATATTGATATCCAATATGCTACCATCTCTTCCCCACAAAACTTTTACAAAGGTTTGGTTTGATTTTTGGCACAATGCAGGTTGCGGGAGGGTGTTGGTATGTGCTCACTATGCAGCGCATAACCTCGTGTCTCAGGCAACAATGTGCGAGAAACGAGCAGTGCGGAAAACTGTCTTTGTCTTGTGGCGGTGGCTCAACAAAAGTTAATGGAAAACCTTTGTGCTTAGACGTTGAAGGACCATTCAATTATGGGATTTATGAGTGGGCTCTTCCTGTTGTTTCTAGCAATTCTGTTGCTGTTAAGATCCTTTATCCCATATTTTGGGGCTTAATGACTCTCAGGTAAACCTAGGTTTCATCGTGCGAGACATATACCCACATCTGATACTTATATCTGGGTCCAAGTAACAGAACTTTCAAATTTGTATCAGATAGGTTCAAAGTCAGTCACAAAATTGTAACTTCACAAAATTGTAACTTCTAGTTCTATATCAGTGTGCTTAAACATCACATTTCAATTGGAGAAAAATCTTGGGGCAGGGTGTCCTAAAAGCCTGAATAACCATTCCATCTTTGGCTTTAAGTCTCAATCTTGGAAGTTCCACTCACAAGATTAATAACCATTCATTGGTATTTTCTCACACACCATGTTTCAATTCGCAGCACCTTCGGAAATATTCTAGAGCCAACGAGTAACTGGTTAGAAGTGATATTCAGTATATGCTTAGTGCTAGCTGGATTGCTGCTCTTCACTTTACTCATAGGGAACATCCAGGTAGGTGACTCAAACCTCTCTCATTTACCCTATTTTCTATGGGAACATAACTTAAGTGACAATGGGTTATTTTTATGATCAAGGTTTTCTTGCATGCTGTCATGGCGAAGAAGAGACAAATGCAGCTGAGATGTCGAGACATGGAATGGTGGATGAAGCGTCGGCAGTTACCGTCATGTTTGAGACAAAGAGTTCGCCGTTTTGAACACCAGAAATGGGCCACTTTGGGAGGAGAAGATGAAATGGAATTGATCAAAGATTTGCCTGAAGGCCTTCGGCGGGACATTAAGCGTTATCTTTGCCTTGACCTCATCAAAAAGGTACAGAACACTAGAGATATTGACCCTCAACTTTAACAAAAGAAGAAATACATGACCCTTAATTGAATCCATCAAATATACAAAGAAAATTTGGAGCAGAATGAGCATATGTTTATATCTTACGAGTCCCCGAATTCAATTGAATTGCAACTTCTTTCTGTCAGGTTCCTTTGTTCCACAACTTGGATGATCTTATTTTGGATAACATTTGTGACCGAGTTAAACCTCTTGTCTACTCTAAAGATGAAAAGGTATAAGTTTGCGAAATTCTTTTTTACTTGGACTCTTTATTTTCAATCATATGTGAGTATAGAGATATGATCCTTCGACATACCAATGTCGGACACGCACTCGAATCTGACACTCGTGCCCCAACGATGCAAGGTTTGTTAAACATGTTGATTTCCTCATGAAACAGATATTTAGAGAAGGAGATCCGGTGCAAAGAATGGTGTTTATAGTTCATGGACGCATTAAACGTACTCAAAGCTTCAGCAAAGGCATGGTTGCGACGAGTATAATCGAAGCAGGAGGCTTTATAGGTGATGAGCTGCTCTCATGGTGTCTTCGCCAATCATTTATCGACCGTCTTCCGGCCTCATCTGCTACATTCGTTAGCGTCGAATCGGTTGAAGCGTTTGGTCTTGATTCGGACCATCTCCGATACATCACATATCATTTCAAGTACAAATTCGCCAGCGAGAGGCTTAAGAGAACAGCAAGATATTATTCATCAAATTGGCAAACATGGGCCGCTGTGAACATACAACTCGCCTGGCGGCGTTACCGAACGAGGGTTAAAGGTCAGAATCCGATTATTTCCAGGACAGAGCAGGGAAGCAGCAGAGACCACCAGTTGTTACAATATGCTTCAATGTTCATGTCAATCAAATTACATGATCATCAAGAATAAAAAAGAAAAAGAAAGCAGCCGTTGCTTAGTAAATTTTGTACTTTGATCAAATAAAACTCTTGGTTCTTCCAACGTGGAAATCATAGGACATAGTACTCCACCAATGTTATGTTTTTACACGAAATATGGAATAAACTGGATAATGAAGATCCCAAAAGTAACAGGGAAGCTCCTGTATGGTGGATTGCATTTCAATCCATTTATTGGAGAAAAAGGTAAATTATCTTTTATATACTTAGAAATGTGAAAATTAGCCACTACATTAAATTTTATCTATTAAATGATAACGTAAAATATTAATTTAAATGATTAATTACTAATTTGGCCCTTGAACTATAATTAAATATTTTAAAAATTGAAGCCACAAAATTGATTTGGGTAAAATTAAAAATAAGATTGGTAGTGAAATTGATTATTGTAGCAATGAGAAATATATGTTTCGATTTAATTTAATAGTGGCTGTGAAAAAAAAGAGTGAAAAAAGAGAGTAAAAAATGACATTAGAATAAAATGTGTATAATTGTAATAAAAATTACAAATGACAAAGTGTTATATATATTAAATAATAATTATAAATTATTAAAATTAGATTTGCATAAAAATAATTCAAATTATATTATTATTGATTAATGAAATATATTATTTTAAATAATAATTAAAGTAATTTTATATTAAAAATAATATAATAAAATTAACAAATTTAAAATAAAAGTTGAGGGGGTAAAAAGGAAATTACTCTCTTCACTGGTGCCCCAAATTATAAAGCGTACCCGTAAGACCTCTGTGAAAATTTCAACTCTAAAGAGGTGAGTTTCCTCTGTTTATAGCAGCATGCCAAAGGCATTCTCGCCAGAGATGTGATGAGGTTGGAGAGAAAACCTCCTATAAAACTCACCACACCGAAGGGTAAGTGGGATTCAAAGGAAGCTTATGTCGCTTCCTTTCTATGGTTAATATCAATAATCACCAAATCCTTTACAATTAGATTACAATGACTGTTAGATCGAAGATCGAGGTGTAATATAGACTTATCACAACAAAAGTTGTATTTATTCGATTCCTTTTTAGTCTTGGATTTTCTTGCAAGATTTTTTTTAAGAAATTGTTTCACCGTCTATTCAATTTCGACAAGATTTTTCATTTTCTTTCTTAAGATCAAGCTTGTTATTAAGGTTAAGCTTAAGGAAATACAAATACAAAAGGAGAAAATAACTTAGCTAATAAGGAATTTAATGAAATGAACGTGGGGGACGGGTTCGATTATATGACAGAGGTGTCACTAAAAAAGGATTGAAAAAACTTGCTACCAAGAGTGCTCACAAAGTTCAACAAGAGCAAGTGAACACAAAGATAAGAAAAGCGGAAGAAGACTTGCAAAAAAAATACTAAACCAACACAAGTCAGAGATAACACATGGACTACAATCAACATTAGCGGCTTTGCAACAATCCAATCCTGCCTTGGTTATCCCATCAGGTATGCTTGATATTTTTTGTTGAGTGCTGGATCTGCTAGTGATACCGGTAGTTCCCCAGATGGAATATCGGGTGGACATGCTCCATCATCTTCAACTGCGCATAACCCTTTTCAAGTATTATTTTATTTAGATTAGAATTTTAAAAATGAATTGCGATTGTAATATTTCATTTCTTTTCATTTTGACTTGCATAATGATTTTAATTATTTTTAAAAGGGGCAATATTTAAATGAAGTGCATCATTTATGTGATTTTATGGAGGTAAATAGCCTTTAGGCAACGTTCGCATATCATTGTTATAATTGTAAAAAAACTGTTGCATTTTCTTTCGAATAAACGTTGCATAAAACATCAATAGCAACATTAGAATCAATCATTTTCTAAAAAGTAAAAGCGTTGCTTTTGATTTTAGGCAACACATAGTGTTGCAGTAACTGTAAAAAGTGTTGCATTTTGTTTTCAAATGAATGTTACGCTTAACAATAAATATCTTTATCCAAAATATCAATAGCAACATTAAAATAAATCGTTGTTTAAAATGAAATAAGTGTTGCTTTTAAGTTTAGGCAATGACCACATACACAACGATCACAAAACCGTTGCATAAGCTCTAATGCAATGAAATTTATTGTTTAAGCAACAATTTTCGAACGTTGCTTAAGGTCATTTTTGTTGTAGTGCTCTTAATCTATTAATTATAACTTAAAAGTCAATGATATTTAAATTAAATTTGTCAACCGGTCAGATTAAAGATCGTTTGATGCATATTAAGCCAATTAAACTCACTATTAACTAGTTGAACCATATTTTTTTATTTATATATATATTTTAATTGTACGTTTGAACCCAATAACTGCAACACCATTCTAAAAATATTGCCAGGTGCATTACTACTTTTTCCAAACTTATTTTTCTCGTCTAAGCCTAAATCAAAATGGACTTTACCCTAGGCCCAACAACTCCCATAAAGAAAATAGGTCAAACTCTGTTATTAGGCCTTATACTTTGCATAAATTATGGATTTAGCACCTGTATTTTGATTTGATCATTTTCAGCCCTTATAGTTTTAGAAATTAAAAATTTTAGAATTGAACAAATGGTAATTATTAAATTCATTAAAGTAATTTCTGTTATTTTCAAAAATCGATGCGTCAAACATATCATCGCATGTATATTACTATGTTAGATTACTTTTTTTCTATATATTACTCACAAAAAAATCAATTAATAAATTTAACAATTGATGTTTGCATTATTATTAAAATTTACCTTTTACGTCATCCGTTTACTTCTCATTCAACTTTTAATTTTTTGTCCAGGAAAATACAAAAGGATGGAGCAAACGGCAAATCTGGTTTAATACAGTAAATTGATCCAATTCCAAGACTCTAAGTTGGCGTAATTTAAGAGAATTTGTATTTATTTAATCTAACCTTAATTTCTTTACATGTGCAGATTGCTGCACTCAACATATTTTTATACCCTCTTGCGCGGTATTAATATTAAATTTTTCTATATTTATCTATTTTTAATATTCTTCAAATTCGTTTTATGATTCATGTTAACAATTCATGATTATCTTTTCTAGTAACATCGTTTTTAAAATTTGTAATATAATGTAACTTACGTACACAAGTTTACAGATATTATGTCTAGATGCAGCATGAAACTTAACCTAGCTATTAATCAATTAATATTTGCATCTGTAATCCGACAAAAGATTGGAAATCTCGAGGGATTTGAAATTAAAGAAATCGGGGCAAGTTCAACGAACTCAATTTTAGGAACTTGTTAGGTAGAAGTGGAAGCTCATTGGAGGGCTTCCTAATTAAATCCTGGGCGTAGAATTTAAAGATAAATTATTAAAGATAAAAAAATAAAATAATTTTTAATTTAACTGTCTAATTCAACCGATCTATGCCGATTCTTAAATCAATTGGTTTAATAGTTTTTTGAACCAGTATCCCGATCGATTTATGATCCAAATGATTCAATTAAACGGTTCAATCTAGTTCAAACAATCATAAAAAAAAATATATTATTAGAAGGAGAATTATTTATTTATTGTTTTATTTTTATTTTTTTGTTAAATATATATGTTTGAAGTTTATTTTTAAAATGCATGTGTATTTTAATATTAAATGTCCTTGATATCCATGGGTGTTGAGGTTTATGTGGATAATATTTGAAGAAAACTTGATAACTATAGTTCTCAAGATTCTACTTTCATGTAAGAGAATCGTCATGAGATATGATAAGATAACCAAGCCCCAACCTTGATATCCACTGGTATCAAGGTCATTATCATTTTTAGAGATTATGATAAGGATCTAATACTCCCAACTTATATAGGTTTGATATTAGTTAACTTGACCTCGACATGTCAAGTCTGACTTCTAATTTTATTTGTCCAACTTCTCTCAAATCCTAAAAACCCACCATCATTTACACATTCAAACCATAAACTTCTCAAAAGATTATTTCAATCACTCCTTACTCCAACTTAATTTATCATATGAGCTTTTTTCCTTTTCTTTTTTTTTGCCAATGTTATGTTATTAGCTTTTTCATTTTTCTCTTGAATATGTTAAATATTTATTTATTTTTATTGTCATTATAATAAATTATGGTCATATAATCTTAATTGATAATATGACTAACTAATTTATAAATCTAGTTAACAGATTAACTATAATGACTTAAGTATTGTATTTCAATTTGAATATTCTATTAACATAACCTTTAAGAATAGTGTCATGTTGTAGGAAATAAAAAGGAGGATTCATAAGAAAATCTGAGCTAAAAATATGAAGAGGATATTCGAAATGAAGTATAGATTTTTGAGGTCTACGAGAGGATATTTAGTACATTTGAGTGACCTTTAATGATGATGGTATTTGAACAAAAGCAAAGTGGTAATATTACAATCGAGCAATACTCATAACTCGATGATGTCTTCGATGCTAGAGTTACATCATTGTTTGGTTGAAATTGAATCGGGCACACACTAGAAAGACTTGTATCAAGGTGCGGGCAAGCTAGTTATACTCACCATTGTTTGTGTAAAGTAAGGCTCAATACTTAACAAATCTAGCATAGACATCCTTATAGGAGGAGGAGTTGGGGTAGGCAAGTTCAGCAAGTTCAGTATGCACTCGTTGATATCTCTATTGGGCAGGTTTCTCAAGTTCGGCATGCACTTTTCATTGTCTTCGTCGACAACTCAATTATACGTGCGTTTTAAAAACTTGAAGATGTTGTCTTTCTTGAATAAAATTCGTTACTCTTATATCAATTGTAATAATGCACTAATTGTTGTGCAAATAGGATAAAAGAGAGTAAGTTATTGTATTAAAAAATCACATTAGGTTTAATCGAAAGGGTCATAAACGATCTTGCTTAAAACCCAACATTTTAGACAAAATCTCCCTCTAATGTAATTTACCGAGGTTTGACAAATTATGCCTATCCCCTCGAGCACTACAAATAGAAAAAAGGAAAAATTTTTATTACGAAGGAAATAACAAATTTTGAGATGATTTAAAGGTAGGAGAAACCACCTCCATTTATATTAATACAAATACTTCACAACCTTATGTTTTTTAGATGTAGGGTTGTGATATTTCATCACTAATGATGAAAAATTATTATCCACTATCAATGTACTCCCAATGACATGCTAAAGACAATGGGCTATGATGGATCTATTACTTATGAATAATAGCTCAACGTTGATCTTTCCTCGAACGCAAGTCAATCATGTATCAAGGTTCATTCACTTCGACAAAATGTTTAAAACAATCTCAAATTGTTGTAAAACAAAACTATAGGTATGCCAAACTGTTATAATGAACTTTAATTTAATAAAAATTTTTTATGGCATTAACAATTGTATATAAATTTTAAAATTTGAAAAGTACAATATTTGAATTCCTGAAAATAAAAATGTAATCGCTAAATTTCAAACATACAAAAAGTACAGAGATTTGAGCTTATTTTTAACCATTTTAAATTTATAAATACTTATTGATTGAGTCTTAATTCGATTGGCATGAACATTGTTGTCAATGTAAGAAAATATAAATTCGAGTATTCTGAAGTGTAATAGACTATAAATAATTTTAAATATTGTGTGAACATAAAATTAAAAAATAAATAAGTCATCCATCCATATGCTTATATTGTATGTATAAATTCCACTTGTTCTTTCCATCTAAATTTGAAAGTCAAACATTCATCTCACACAAAAATGTCGATTTCCCCAGGTTCTGTCACATCTCAGCCGCACATTGCCCTCTTTCCGAGTGCCGGAATGGGTCATCTGACCCCTTTTCTCCGCCTCGCCTCGCTGCTATTATCCCACAACTGTAAGCTAACTTTGATCACCACAAAACCTACTGTTTCAGTCGCTGAATGTACACACATTTCTTCCTTTCTCTCCAAACATCCAGAAATCAATCATATTGAATTCCATGTCCCTCCAATGCAGCATTCGGATTCCATTTCGGATGACCCTTTTTTCATCCAATTCGAAGCCACTAGCCGCTCTGCACATCAGATACATCCATTGTTAGCTTCTTTAACTCCACCGATTTCCGCCATTTTTGCAGACCTTGTGGTCGCCAATGGTACCAACAAAGTTGCGGTTGATCTCGGGGTACGAAACTATGTTGTTTCCACCACTTCTCTCAAGTTTCTTTCACTCATGGCGTATCTACCGATCCTGACAACATCGGATGCTGCTAAGCTCGTCGATGGTGCCGCCGAGATCGAGATCCCGGGGCTGACCCCGTTGCCGATATCAAGCATTCCACCTCCATTCTTCAATGCCGATCATGGATTTACAGCAACCCTTGTTTCAAACGCTAAAGCTCTCCCTTTCTGCAATGGAATCCTAATGAACACCTTTGAATCCTTTGAGCCTGAAACTCTTTCAGCAATCAGCAACAAGAGAGCCTTAAGCAATCTCCCACCGATTCTCCCTATAGGACCATTGGAAACTTATGGTCTCAACATGAACGACCAAACTCGATATCTTCCATGGCTGAACGACCAACCAGCTGAATCAGTCGTTTTCTTAAGCTTCGGAAGCAGAACGGCCATGTCGAAAGATCAAATAAAGGAATTAAGTGATGGACTAGAGAGAAGTGGGTATCGATTCCTTTGGGTTCTCAAGACGAAAAAAGTTGACAAAGATGAAAAAGAAGATTTGGGAGAGATATTAAGCAGTTCATTTCTCGAAAGCACAAAGAACAGAGGTATGGTCATCAAAGAATGGGTGAACCAGCAAGATATTCTGGGAAATGCAGCCATTGGAGGATTTGTATGCCATTGTGGGTGGAACTCAGTGATGGAAGCTGCTGGGAATGGGGTTCCAGTGCTGGCATGGCCTCAACATGGGGACCAAAGAACAAATGCAGAGGTTTTGGAGAAAGCTGGGCTGGGAATATGGGATGCAACGTGGGGATGGGGAGGTCAGAGATTGGTTAAACAAGATGAGATTCAGAGAAAGATCAGTGAGTTGATGACAGATGAGAAGCTGAAGAGTAAGGCTAAAAGTGTAGGGAATGAAGCTAAGAAAGCTACTGGAAATGGTGGGACTTCCAAAAACACAATCCTGGAAACCATTGAATCGTTGAAGCAAAATGTGCAGACTGTTTTAGGAACTCATAAAAATTAGACATGGGATTTGGAATTTTATTGTTTAATTGGCATTATTGATTTATTTTTGAACAATATGATCCAAGTCAATGAGTTTGAAATTTTAGTGAACTGTTTTCATCTTTTACTCTCTTTAATTTTTGCCCTAAAATATTTGCCAACGATATTTGTGCGTTATATATATATACATTGGAACATGAATATATCATGATGTAATTTTTATATTAATTGTTATACATAAATATTTACCCATATCACATCTTCCTTACTATATAACCGCCCTACATATAATACAATATTATTACAACGATATCTCAATCCCGTGTGTTAGTCTGGTTAGGGTGTTCAATATTTCATGTGTGACCTGGGTTCAAATAATATTCACTATCCAAAAGGATTAAATAGAATGATCTAATTTGATCCTATCTACAAAATATGTTTCCCAAAGTGATATGATATTCATTAATAAACTATACTCAACACAACCCATAAATATCTTTTAATAAACTACCAACATCATAAATATAGAAAATGTCTTAAACAACTCCAGTGATCAAGAAGTGGTAACTCCTTTTGTACTCAACTATCATTTCTATATTTTTCAACATAATCTTATTTAAATATTTTATATTTATATAAATTTCGATACTATCATTGTTTTTCTTTTTATCTAATATTTGTTAAGATTTAAAATAATGTTGCGCATAATATTTAAGTATATTATGTTTTATTTGAGTTAAAGTTTCAAAAAAGGGGAAATTATGGAGCCTACTTCCTCAGTAAGCCAAGGTCTACCGTCGCTGGCATGAGTATTTAGGTATTCTTGTTTTCTTGTCTTTTGTTCTCTTACTTTTTTCATCTTTTTGCAACTAGTGTTCCGAAAATTAGCTTTATTCTACGCTTGAAAGAAGGATTCCCAAGTTTCGTGGTTGGTACTTGTATCAATGGAAAACAAATTAGCAAATTTGACACTCAACGAAGAAGAGGATGAAATTTTGCAGATTCAAGTAGATCCAGTCTTCGAAAAAGAAAGGGGTGAGTTCCAATTAGTAGGTTGTTTCCTAACGGCAAGTATAATCCACTTCCTAGCTATGAAGAGCATGATGGCGAATCTGTGGCATCCGGTCTGTGGAGTTCAAATCTGAGATTTGGGAGAAAAAGAGTATTTATTTCAATTTTTTCATGTCATGGACATGGAACGGGTTCTTAAGGGATCACCTTGAATTTTCAACAATCATTTGTTGGTTCTTTATAGATTACAGTGGGGGGAGGATCTATTAAAAGTGCCATTAACCTTCACCCCTTTTTGGGTACAAATTCATGATGTCCCTGTTGGTTTATTTTCTGAAAAAATAGCAGCATAATTGGGTAATTTTTTGGGGAACATTTTGGAATATGATGGCGTAAACCTAGGGAAGGAAAATTGTAACTACATGCATATAAGGGCCCAGATTGACATTAGACAACCATTGAAAAGGAAAAAATAGATTTTGTTTATGAAAGATGTTCATATGTCAGATTTATGTATGAACGACTATCTTTGTTCTATTTCTATTGTGGTCGTTTGGGACATAGTGATTCGTTTTGTGAAGCTAAGATGTTGCTTAGGGTGGAAATTGCTGAATTTGGTTGGGATCTATCTTTGCATGCTTAAATCACGTAAAGCCTTATTGATGAACAATATCTGGCTTGGGGAGGAAGATGATGACAAACATGAATGGGATAGGAGGAACAATTGGGCTTCAAGGAACAGAATATGAGACGAAGTTAATAATGGAAGAAGTGGAAAGGCTATCGATTATTGGGTTTTAATCTGGAAGGGGGATCATCATATCTTGATCGACAAAAGGAAAATCTACCGTCAGAATTGGCGAAAACAACTATGGAACATGACCTGGAGGATGGCGTCTTATTTGGAGAAGAGGGGAAGAAGAGAGCTAGAGGGGCAATGGAAGATTTTTCGGCGAGAGAAGAAATTGATAACTTAATGGCAAGAAATAGAATATTGGTGGAAGTTAATCATTCATCACCGACGGCTGCCAAGAGGCAAGTCGACCGGTCACAATGAAAATTTTGAACTGGAATGTCCGTGGTTTGGGGAGGCTACAGACGATTCGATGACTTCGGTATCTGCTAAAGACGTATAATCCCTATATCATCTTCTTTATGGAGACAAATCTTGGTAGTAGACAGATGAAATGGGTGCGCCGAAAATGTGGTTTTGTGCATGATGTTGAGGTTGATTCAGAAGGTAGTAGAGGAGGCTTATGTTTGGCATAGAGACTGGATGTTTCAGTCATACTCCGATCTTTTTCAAAAAGGCATATTGAAGTGGAAATTGAGGATAATGAAACAAGAGTAAAATGGAGATTTATAGGTTTCTATGGGTCCCTTTATGCTCAAGATAGGAATGAATCATGGGATGTTTTGAAAAGTCTAAGTACTGCTGACGACACCCATTGGTTTGTTTGTGGGGACTTTAATGAAATAATGTATGGGTTTGAAAAGAAAAGAGTGTAACACCCCAATTTTCGGGAATTCTGTGAATGTTGGCAAAATTTCATGCTTTGATTTTGTCATTTGTGAGTGAAATTATGAAGTAGAACCTATGTGAAAATGTTTGAAAATGCTATAGGCTAAATTGAAGTGGCCAAATAAATAGGAGTGCAAAATAGGAGGATTTGCATGACAAACCTCCCATTTTACGTGAGTGGCCAGCCATCATGTTGTTGTAGACAATATGAGCACTTGATATCCATAATTCATGGTACAAATTGATAATGGGTTAGGTAAATGTTCCATGATAATGGATTTGGTAAATATTCCATGATAATGGGTTAGGTAAATGTTCCATGATAATGGTTTAGGTAAATGTTCCATGATGGGCATTTCATGTCTTTTGTATTAAAGAATTAAATGAATGAAATATGAAATTTTATTAAAAGAAAAAGGGGTGAAAAGAACAAAGTTTTGTCCATCTTTGTTCATCATAGCCTAAAGTTAGAGAAGAGAAAGGAGAGGAGAAAGCTCTTGAATGCTCGGTCACTTGGGGAAGAAAATTGAAGGTAAGTTCATGGTAGCTTGCTTCTATCTTGATGTTCATGAGTTCTTCTTAATTCTACCTTAACTCTTGAAGCATATTTTGGTTTTTGGTTGTGTTGTGAGCATTTGGTCATGAATTAAAATGAAGGAAATGGTTGTTATTTCATGTTCTTTTGATGAAAAATGGAAGATAGGTGAAGTTGAGCCAAACAAATGAGCATGCATGTGCCTTAGATGCTAAAGGGAAAAATCGGCTAACATGTTGTGCTTTAAAATGATTAAATGGAGACTATACTTAAGTAAACTCATAGATATGTGATGATTGATTGGTGATATACATGTTTAAATAACATGCATGCAAGTTATGTGTGAAAGAGTGATTTAGTAATAAATCTGCTTGGGACAGCAGTAGTAACGTGACTTTGGAAAATCACCATAAATTGTGAGAGATGAGTTAGAAGGTAAATAAATTATGTAATTAAAGCTTAATGAGTCTAGTTTCAAATGAAATAAACGAGAACATATTTTGAATTCTGTACAATGAGAAATTTGATTCGTAATGAAGAGTGGTCAGATTAGTCAAACAGTGAAACATGGGAAACTTTAAGAAAAATCTGGTATTGATTGGCCAAACCAAAAATTCTGAAAATTTTATGGATATAAGATATATGAGTCTATTTTCAGGGAAAATTAACGGCACTTGATTTGGAGTTTCGTAGATCCAGTTATAGATGATTTAGTAACTGTTGCTTAGGAAGACAGCTTGCAGTGAAATTATGATTATGTGGTAAACATTGACAAAAATTTGTTAATGAGTTGCTATTGATTTCTTATAAGCTTACTATGATCTGTAGGTGTGGTTGGCCGAATATTGTAAGGGGTTAATACGTAGTTCGTATTTGAATAGTTAGATTAACGTGTTAGTAATCCAATTGTAGGCAGTTCGTGTGTGGATCTCGTCAGCATATCGTCGCAAAAAGGTGTGTAACTAACACCCTCTTTCTTAGTCTGGATCGGCAAAAGTCGAAAAGCCGAAATACCGAAAACCGGTATTTTGTAGATTTGCGAGTGTGCGAATGCTCGTGAGGTAAATCGATTAATATTTTTGGTAAGCTGCAAAATTTAGACTGCAAAGTGCATGATTTCTATGCCCTCGATATTTTTGGGCTTAATGGGCCAAAATTGGAATGATGGGCCAACGGGCCCAATTCGGTAAGAACCCTCGGTACGTGATTCTGTTAGTACGTGAAAAGTAGGAATATGCATGAAAAACCCTAAAATAGATAAATTACTGAAATACCTTTAAAAGTGGAAAATTTACAGTTTTACCCCTAGTAGATAAATTACCGAAATACCCCTAGGGTTAAATTGACCTAAATGCATGTTTGATTGTTGTTATTTACTGCATGCCATGTTGTTATTACCTGATGCATGGGATTGGGATATTGAAGGAGGAAGTACTGAAAGTGGCTTGTCCACGTACTGGAGGCTTTGCCTCAATTTACTGTTAACTGAGCAGCAAGGCTGCAACTGTGGAATGTTGGGTTGGGTGGGTTGAGCTATTCTCCACATGGAGTGTATGGCTGGTACGGGTGGAGTGTAGTGGTTGGTGGGTTGAGTAGTCTCCCCAAATGGGCTTGCATATGTTTACTGATGTTGCATGTATTTTGAAATGGGCTTATGGGCCATACTGTTATCTGAATAAGGGGCTAAGGCCCAGTTTATTGTAATCTGAAAAGGGTTCTGGCCCAGTACCACTGTTACCCAAATGGGCTTGCATATGTTTACTGATGTTGCATGTATTTTGAAATGGGCCTATGGGCCATACTGTTATCTGAATAAGGGGCTAAGGCTCAGTTTATTGTAATCTGAAAAGGGCTCTGGCCCAGTACCACTGTTACCCAAATGGGCTTGCATATGTTTACTGATGTTGCATGTATTTTGAAATGGGCCTATGGGCCATACTGTTATCTGAATAAGGGGCTAAGGCCCAGTTTATTGTAATCTGAAAAGGGCTCTGGCCCAGTACCACTGTTACCTGAATGGGCTTAAGCCCAATGGGCTTGAGCTGACTTGGGCTTTGAATGGGTTTTCCTTACACACTGAGTTTCCCCAAACTCACCCCTTTTATTTTCATCCACGCAGGAAATCCCCAACCATAGTGGGCTTGGAGCTGTGAGGGAATTCGGAATGGCCACCCGTTCTGAAAGTTTGGTTTTCTTTTGGTAAACTGGACATCCTATTATTTACGTTGAGGTTTGGGTTTTTAAATGTAATAAGGCCGCTTAATTATTTTTGATGGTTTTAATATGTGTTACTAAGATAGGTATTACTTATTTTAACTGTTGAAATTGGATAGCTTTAGGGCGCGTTTTCAAAAACAACAATTGATTTCAAAATAATACGACAACAAGCAAAGCTTCCGCAATGAAAGTATTTTCCAAAATTAATCACTTTTCCTAAAAATGACTTAATCAAAATCGGTTTCCTAGAAATATCCATGACGTTAAGGTGTGGCAATGGCGGTATGCATGTCTAGGATTGGATCCGAATGGAGCTTGGTACTTAAGCAATCCGATGGACTCACCACCTCTTTTCCGGTTTCCTACCTGGTGCACAGCTTCCATTCACTTTAACCTATAATGAAATTATCTTTTAAAACACTAAGTAAGTTTTTCTGGATCAACAATATAAAATGTTTTGAACGCTTCGATGTGGCATGTCGGATCCGGTCATAATGTCTGGGCCGGGTTTGGGGTGTTACAAAGAGGGTTTCCTAGGGATGAAAGAAGAATGGATTTATTTCGCAGAACTCTGGAGGAATGCTAAAATTTCGCAGAACTCTGGAGGAATGCTAACTTATTAATGTAAGATATTCTGGCAGATGGTTCATATGGGAAAGGGGCAATCTTTCGGAGACGAATATACATGAAAGGTCGGACAGAGGAGTGGCTAATGCTAGATTGGTATCCATGTTTTCGGAGGTGAAAGTGTAACATTTAGTGCATTCTTTTTCAGACAATTGTCCTCTCTTAATCAATACAAGTATCGAAAGGGGACCCTTGAAGAATAGAACTTTTAAATTTGAAGCCTAGTGGTCGTTGGAGGAATCTTTCCTTAATGAAGTTAATAGAATTTGGGAGATGTCTTTAGGGGACTTGATGCAAAATTTAGAAAACTTGAAGAAGGGTTTGGAAAAATGGGCTTGACAAATCCATAGGAATCGAAAGAAGAGGAAGTAGGTCCTTACGGCTAAGTTATCAAAACTATATGAAGTCGATAGAGATGATAATAATTTGGCTGAGTTGATCGACATAAAAATACATTTAAACTTCGAGATTGAAAAGGATGAACACTACTGGAAACAGAGGGCTCGACTGAACTGGCTGAAATTTGGAGATAAAAAATAGCCTTTTTTCACAGTCATGCAACACAACGTAAGAAGAAAAAATCTCGTTCATAAGTTACTAAATGAAGATGGCAGGGAAACAGAGGCATTACAAAATGTAATACCCCATACCCGTACCTGAGACCGGGATAGGATACGAGGCATTACCGAGATTTTCAAAATAATTATTAAGTAATTTATATTATTTAGTATTCATTTTCATGTTTCATGTAACATCCTTTTCATATATTCAATTCAAAATATCATATAAAATACGATACAATACTTAAATTGTCATATTTACATACTCATTCAGGATATACGAACTTACCTGACTAAATTGCAGAAATACCAAGATTTAGGGGCATATTGGTAATTTACCATTTTTCCAAATTTCACCCAATCTTAAATTGATAATTTCATTCAATTTATTAATTTAGATAATAAAACAATTCATTCCCTTCAATTTAGTCATTTTTGACATTTTTACAAAATTGCCCCCTAAAATTTTACTTTTATTCAATTTAGTCCATGAGCTTAAAACATGCAAATTAGCCATACTAACTGAATATTCATATATATGTTCCTCCTCCTCCTCTCCATTCCACATCCTTAATGTATATAATACACTTGTAAGTAACATTATCTATAATTTTTATTATTTACTTTTATGGATATTCAAGCTATCCATCTATATCATAGTCACTAAATTATTTATATCTGGAGCTATAAAACTCCAAATTAAGATCCGCTAATTTTTCCTGAAACTAGTCTCATATATCTTCTTACCATAAAATTTTCAGAATTTTTTGTTTAGCCAATAAGTACAGTTTATTCTTTAAAGTTACCCCTGTTCTACTGTCTGACGGTTTCAACCCTTCTTCACTAAAAATTAATCATCTCACAGTAAAAAACTTGGATAATATTACCGTTGATTACTCCTGAAAATAGACACATTAGGAATTCTAAACATATAACTATAAGCCTCTAATTATTTTTATCCATTTTTTGGTGATTTTCAAAAGTCAGAACAGGGGAACCCGAATTCATTCTAACATTGTCTCACAAAATTCATTATATCTCATAATTTACAATTCAATTGTTTATACCGTTTCTTCTATAAGAAACTAGACTTAATAAGATTTAATTCTGTATTTTATTTATCCTCTAATTCAATTTCTACAAGTTTTGGTGATTTTTCAAACTTAGACTACTGCTGCTGTCTAAAATAGTCTTAGTGCAAAATGTTGATTTTCTACTTTTAATTTCAATTTAATCCTAACTAAATTCACTTGCTTTTCTATCTTAATTCATACTTTACTTCTACTCAATCTTTAACCAAACTTAGACATAATTTTCTATTTTTCATCATAAAACCATAATTTTGAAATTCTTTCAATTTAGTCCTTAAAGCATAAAACTTGTGAATCACTTTACAATTCAATCCTTATATCATTTCTAACTTGAATTTCTATCAATTTAGCCCTTAATTCATCATTTTATTTAACATGGATAATATCTAGAAATCTAATAACTTTCAAAATATCAACTTAATTTCATCAAAACTTTGTTCTGAAACTTCTAAAACATCAAAATTAAGTAAAAATGACTTGATTGACTTACCTATTAAAGCTTAAAGCTTCAAACCTTCAATTTTCCCTTTTCCCCCTTTCTTTCTTTTCTTTCTTTCTTTTTTCTCCCCTGCTCTCTGTTTCGTTTCATTCTGTTCTTTTCTATCTTCTTTTTTTTATTCCATTTGTTTTATATATATAATATAATAACAATAAAAATCTACTAAATAACCAATATTTATTTAACATTTGTATCCATTTATATCCTTACATTTGTCTTTCTTTAATCTATTTATTATATAAAATTTTTTTACTTAATACTAATATATAATTTAATAATATACTTATATGATAAGTAAATATACATGTAATTTACAATTACACATGTCACCATATCCATATACATCATACATTTGTCTTTTCTTAATTTATTTCAAAATATAATAATATAATTAATTTAATTTATAATATAATAAAATAATAACATTAATAATATATTTATAATTTAAACAACACAAAAATCAAAGATTTTTATGTTTTGCCGCCTCATTCTTTAGAATAGGCTTAATTGCCTATTTAGTCCCCCTTATCTTCTTTAATTCTGTAATTAAACTTTTACACTTCATTCAACTTAATCTTTTTTCCTAATCACTCTTAATTAAGTTAAATTCACTTAATTAAACTCTAATTAACCACTCATTTTACTTCGTAAATATTTTTAATTAATATTTACGAATCCATTTTTCATAAATAGAGATCCAAAATTACACTTTTTTAGTATCGGTAAAATTCGGGTCATTACAATTCTTCCCCCTTTTAATAAATTTCGTCCTCGAAATTTGCCTAAAAGAGGTGGGGATTCAGTAATCTCATCTCACTGTTTCTTTCGGTTCCCATGTTACTTCCTTAATACTATGACTTCACTTCTCAAGCTAGTATCTCGATCGGTTCTTTTTCTTTATACAATGAATCAATTTAAATTTCAATATCCCTTGTCAAGCTAACATATAAGAGATTTGACCTATATTTTCTGAGCATCACAAATTTTCTGTAGCTTCGGAAGTGAAACCAATCAATTCATTACTATCTGAATTCTTTCTATAATTTCAGATACCCAAACAGAATGAGAACTCAACCTCTCTTTTCCAATTAGATCTCAAAATTTTCTTCCAACATGCAACTTAAGAAATACCTCATCACTGGCAAAATACTCGATATACATGATTTCCATCTGTTAAAACTGCTTTTAGTCTATTTCAATCTAATCTGATCACTTTTAATTTTCTTCGGTTTCATAAATCAAACAACTTTGCATATTCATTTTCTCACAATATTAAATCAAATACTATGAAATTCTACATTTACAATCATACAGAATTTCATACAATACTGTAAACTATTATTATATATCCCGAACTTCTTGTACTTGTTCTAGAATCAGAATATAAACCATGTATTTCAATCAGAAATAATAAAAATTACTATACCATGAATCTGACGATCTCAGAAACCCATATTTCAGATAATTATTAAGTAAGAATTTTATTCATATCGAAATAAATTATACAGACTTTGCCTTATCTTCGACGATTGTTCAAATATCATCTTTCTTTTTCACGGACAGAGATAATTCCAGTCCAAAACCATAGAGATTCTATCCCATTTCCATTATGGTATCATCACTGGCTGTAACAGTTCTGAAGACATCTGTACCCGATATAAACATTTATATGCAAATTCAAAGTATTGCTTTTCTTTTCCCAGTTCTCAAATCACTATATACCTTATTCTTCCAGAATGCATAGACATAGTACTATTATAATTTCATGCAAATTCTCTTGTATAAGTTCTGAATCCTTCTGTTCAGCTTTTATTTCTAAATTGCAAATAACCATCATCTTCAATCCAAAATGTTTAGTCAGAAATCATCTGTACACTATACCCATATCAGATCCCAAAAATTTACTATAATATACCTAGTTATAACGGCTATATTCAAATATTTTTGCAATTTATTCACCAATCTATTGACTAGTATAGTCATCAATAATTTCACATCATTTACTTCACTAAAAAAAACTAATTCCGAAGAAATTTTCAGTTAACTATTCTGTAAATACCATATTTAAATAAATCGATTTTCCCATAAATAACTTCTTTCTTCAACAGTGATGCTGTATATCTCAACTAGTTTAAGAAAAATCTGATATCTCTATTCAGAACCCATATTTACTTATTAACTCATTCTCAGTTCCGACTGCATTATCAATTGTTCAACCATTGAGCTTTTCACTTTTCGCTTCTGAATTTAATCAATATAAATCTCATGAATTTCATTGCATATAACTGTATTAGTAAAGGGGTATAAATCGTAAAGCCTCATAATTTAATTTTCATGTATTTACTCATATAACATTTATTATTCTCAAGTATTATAAAACATTTATCCGTACTTTTACGAGTTCTGCTTCATCATAACTAACATTTTTACTCAGGGATAATCCTTTATCTTGTAACGAAAATTGTTTACTTTTTATTTAACAGAGGCCCAGTAGACTAGATAGAACACTTCGGATATACAGGACTTATACAGAGGTGCATTATTATGCACTAATGAATAGAGAGCACTGAAGTGTTATACAGAGAGCACAAATGTGCTAATTAGAGAGCACTGACGTGCTAAATATCAGAGAGCACAAATGTGCTAATCAGAGAGCACTGACGTGTTAAATATCAGAGAGCACAAATGTGCTAATCAGAGAGCACTGATGTGCTAAATATCAGAGAGCACTGGCGTGCTAATATTCACAGAGCATGCTGAGGTCCCTTAACATCCTAGTAGTTCTAATCTTGTCTACTTGGGCAAATTATTTCATACATGCATATCACTTTTACACCTTTCACATAATATTTTTACATGCTTTACAATTTAATCCTTATACCAATAATTCATATACTTATATCTTTTGTATCTTCAATACATGTAATATATTTCAAAATTCACTATTCATTCATAATTCTCTAATAATCCTTATCATGCACTTCATATATTACATTTATATATTTTGTAATTTAGTCATCAGCATAATATTTCATGTAGTAATATAATTTGCTTTTAATAATACATATAACATAATATTCATCATCGACATGTATTATAAAACATTTATTCATGCTTTTTTTTGTACCGATTCATCATAATCAACTTTCTACTCTTATACTTGAGTATCACTTTTGGCATTATCAGAATTAGCTTGGTTGAAAAACATCTCTTTCTATAAGTAAAACAAATTTCATTAGAGTCGAGAGATATCACACTATCACATATTTTAATGACATGTGTTTTTAGACTTCACATATACTACGTTTGGTCCGAGAACCGACAAACCATAGCTCTGATACCATTAAATGTAATACCCCATACCCGTACCTGAGACCGGGATAGGATACGAGGCATTACCGAGATTTTCAGAATAATTATTAAGTAATTTATATTATTTAGTATTCATTTTCATGTTTCATGTAACATCCTTTTCATATATTCAATTCAAAATATCATATAAAATACGATACAATACTTAAATTGTCATATTTACATACTCATTCAGGATATACGAACTTACCTGACTAAATTGCAGAAATACCAAGATTTAGGGGCATATTGGTAATTTATCATTTTTCCAAAATTACACTTTTTCAGTATCGGTAAAATTCGGATCATTACAATTGCAGTACCGAGGAGTACAAAACACTTACAGATAATTTAAATATATTTTCATAATAACTTGTCTCGATTTCATACTAACCAATATTTATTTAACATTTGTATCCATTTATATCCTTACATTTGTCTTTCTTTAATCTATTTATTATATAAATATTTTTTTACTTAATACTAATATATAATTTAATAATATACTTATATGATAAGTAAATATACATGTATTTTATAATTGTATGTATATTAATATTACACATGTCACCATATCCATATACACCATACATTTGTCGTTTCTTAATTTATTTCAAAATATAATAATATAATTAATTTAATTTGTAATATAATAAAATAATAACATTAATAATATATTTATAATTTAAACAACATAAAAATCAAAGATTTTTATGTTTTGCCGCCCCATTCTTTAGAATAGGCTTAATTGCCTATTTAGTCCCCCTTATCTTCTTTAATTCTGTAATTAAATTTTTACACTTTATTCAACTTAATCTTTTTTCCTAATCACTCTTAATTAAGTTAAATTCACTTAATTAAACTCTAATTAACCACTCATTTTACTTCGTAAATATTTTTAATAAATATTTACGAATCCATTTTTCATAAACAAAGGTCCAAAATTACACTTTTTCAGTATCGGTAAAATTCGGGTCATTACACAAAAAATGAAGGGAGTCGCTCGTTCATATTTCCAGAAGTTATTCTCGACAGGACCAAGAGGCCCTAATAAACATTTGTTATCAGGCATTAGCCAGTGCATACATGATGAGGACAATAAACAACTAACTGCGAAATATACGAAGGAAGAAATCAAAGCGGCGTTGTTCGAGATGAGATCTACGAAGGCTCCAGGAGAGGATGGACTTCCAGGACTGTTTTATTAGAAATACTAGCACATTATTAGATATGAAGTCACTGGTTGCTGTCTACAACTTTTAAATGGTGATTTGGAGGTTAGTTCATTTAACTCTACAAATATTGTGCTAATCCCAAAGAATTCTAGCCCTTCTGATATGAGGCATTTTCGTCCGATTAATCTTTGTAATGTTCTGTATAAAATCTTGGCAAAGGCTATTGCGAATCGATTTCGAGAAGTGATTGGTAAATGTATTGATATTGCACAGATTGCTTTTGTACCAGAAAGATTAATATCTGATGATGTGTTGTTAGCTTATGAAATTCTGAATACGTGAAGCAAAAGAGGATGGGGAAAAAAGGGTTCATGACAGTGAAACTTGATATGAGTAAAGCTTATGATAGAGTAGAATGGGACTTTATAAAGCAGATAATGATACGAATGGGTTTTGCAACTATATGTATAGAGACTATTATGCAATGTATTACCATTGTTTCTTATTTAGTGGTCATGAATGGACATTTAGGAGAGAAATTTCAATCGACTAGAGGACTTCGTTAGGGTGACCCATTAAGCCCATTTCTATTTCTTTTATGTGGTGAGGGCTTATCGAGTCTAATGCGACTAGCAGCAAGGGAAAGGCTTTTGAAAGGAGTGAAGGTTAGTAGGAATGGTCCGCTAATCTCACACTTACTATTTGCAGATGACTGTATCCATCCTATTTGGGGAAGCAACAAGAAGGGGGCACATTTATTCAAAAATATCTTACAAGAATACAGACTTTGCTCGGGTCAGTATATGAAATTTGATAAATTAACGATATTTTTCAGTAAAAACACATTAGAGGAAGATAAGCAACTGGTAGTCAATGTATTGAGAGTTCATAGCTCAAGCGAGCCAGAACGCTATTTGGGTCTGCCGAATATGGTGGGAAAGAGAAGAAATGAAGCTTTTCAGAATTTGAAAGATCGCCTTAAAAAACGTATCGATAACTGGAGTATCAGGTTTCTATTGCAAGGTGGGAAAGAAGTCTTTATGAAAGTAATTCTTCAAATTGTTCCAACTTATACGATGGCCTGTTTTTTATTAACTCATTCTCTATGTAATGATCTCGAAAATATTATAGCAAAATATTGGTGGTAGAAGGGACATGGGAAAAGGGGAATTTATTGGTGCACCTGGAAAAATCTGTATTTTTTAAAAGAAAATGGTGGCTTAGGTTTTCAAAATTTGAGCCAATTTAATATTGCGTTGCTTGCTAAACAGGGATGGCGTCTAATTAATTATCTTAATTCATTACTAGCCAGGGTCTTAAAAGTAAAATAATAACCGAAATCGAATTTCCCTAGAGGCTCAGTTAGGAACTTTATCTTCACTTACCTGGAAGAGCATTTGGGCAGCAAAGGGTCTCTTTCAAAAAGGTTTATGTTGGCGAATTGGAATAGGAAATAAAGTATCTATTTGGAATGATTGCTCGGTCCAGGGGATTGAATCATTAGAAAGGCACAATAGTTCAGACAATATGCAGTTAGAGTTAGTATTGGATCTTATTGATAATGTGAATAGGAAATGAAGGGCAGAGCTGATTAGAAATACCTTTCACCCGGATGTTGCTCGCATAATTTTACAAATCCCATTATCGGAATCAGATCTCGAGGACTTTCAAGTCTGGAGGGGCAAACCGACTAGTGAATATTTAGTTCGTAGTGCCTACAAACTATTACAAAATGCTAATCTAGATCCTAGTAATTATCTATTACAAACCAAAATTAAGGAATTTTTTGGAAAGCTATGGAACCTACAGCTACCATCTAAGATTACAATCATAATCTGGCGCATCTCCTAGAATTACATTCCTATTTTGGGCAATCTCAGATATAGAAGATTAGTGACAAATTCTAGTTGTCCTTGTTGTGGTTATGGGGAAGAAGATTGTCATCACATCTTCAGGCAATGTCCTATAAGCACCGAAGTCTGGCAGTTATTAAATCTATCTTGGATCACAAATATCACGCATCAAAATTTTTGGGAATAGCTTACCGAAATTTTCAAACAAGGAACAAACGAACAGTGCAGATACTTTTGTTATGCCTTACGGTTACTTTGGCATTCAAGAAACCAGCTTTTGCATGAAAGGGTACGTTCAATAGGCAAAGACCTTGCACAAAAAGTCCAGAACCACATGGCAGAATATGAAGGGATTAAAGCAAAGAAGATTTTATCAAACATGGTGCATAATCAAAGAACTGTGGAGGACTTACCAATTATGAAAATCCAGTTTGATGCTGCATTCGATAATAGAGATTTCAGATCGGCATCAGGGCTAGTGGTCTGGGGCACGATAAACAAGTATTTGGCCTCGAAATCGATTCTTCATAACAATATTGCATCTCTGTTCGCAGCAAAAGCATATCCAGGGTTGGAAGCAGTTAAGTTAGGAATCGAAATGAGTTTTCAAGAAATACAAATATTAGGTGACTCACTAACAGTAATCAAGAAATGTCAGTCAACAGCAACCGATTATTCAGTTATTGGAGCGATTATCAGAGACATCCAAAGTAAAAAATCATGTTTCCAGAAGATCGAGTTCAAGCATATCCAGAAAATGAAGAATACGAGAGCCCATAATATCGCGAAGAAAGCATTAAAGAGAAGCGAGAGGGCATACTTGGAGAATGAAGAGACGATTCGTCACAATGTTGGTGCAGCAGAGCAATGGGCAAGGAATCCAAACTAAGAAGACAGAGTCTTAAAGCAGATAGCAAAGAAAGATACTTTTGGGCAGTGTTATCGTCAGACGGATGGAACAGATGGGACAGATGAAATGAAACGACGAGAAGGATTAATGGTTTCCAGCCGTTGGAAGATTGAATAAGGGTAGATTAAGTTTCCTTTTTTTCAAGGTGTATTTATTTTCTGACGATTCATTATTTTTCTGGTTCTTTTATTATTTCTTTATGTTTTGATGGTCTCCATTTTAGACTGTGGAAGCCCGGTTTGATATTTTGGGCTTGTCTTAGCTGGCCTGAAACCTTTGTTTTTTTAGTTTATAAATACCTAATCAATCCTTGATAAAAAAAAATAATGTCGTGCATTAAAATTCAAAAGAAGCCCTATTATTAGGGATGCTTTTGTAAAAAGGAAAATGGAAGTTGTTGGAACATTGTTCTTAACTAATAAAAAGAGGCCTCAATTGCACCATTGCCTTTTTGGTTTTGTTATATTCTCGCCACGGCACACCTCGCTAAAATCACGTTTGGGCTAAATTAGCCATGTGAAAAGGAAAATATTGGCTAAATAGGTTGGTTTTGAAGAAAGAGAGAGTTGGATGTGTTTTTTCTTTAAATTTTATTTTTTTTACTTTTTTTTAATATAATTAATATCTTTGGTTAGACGGTTAAATGTTAGTTGTTTTGTCATTAAATTATGGGTTCAATTTCTCTTCCACTCACATTTGTATTTTTTCTTACTTTTTATTATTTTTAATTAATATTTTTAACATATCAGCTTCTTTGGTTAAATAATAATGATTTTATCTTTGAGTTCCAGGTTCAATTCTTCCTCTTCTAAACACATTGGTAATTTTTTCATGTTGTTTGAAGTTTTTTTTATTTATTTTTAATTAATAAATAATTTATTATTTAGTTTTATGAATAAAAGAGATATTAATTAAAAATAAACAGATTAAATATAATATATTAATTAATTAATAATAATAACTTGAAAAAAATATGAAATAAAAATTACAAATATGTTCAGAAGAGGAGGAATT
Organism: Gossypium hirsutum; assembly: GCF_007990345.1. Taxonomy (NCBI): domain Eukaryota; kingdom Viridiplantae; phylum Streptophyta; class Magnoliopsida; order Malvales; family Malvaceae; genus Gossypium; species Gossypium hirsutum. Next base: position 102,472,250 of record NC_053428.1, on the reverse strand, counting down.
GAACCTAAGACTCAAGGATAAAATCATTATTAACCAAATGAATTGATATGTTAAAAAAAAACTTAAAACTATGTGAAATAAAAAAATACAAATGTGAGTAGGAGAAAAATTGAACCCAAGACTCAAAGAGTAAACTTCTAATATTTAAATTAAAAAAAAAGTCAAAAATGCGATTTAAAAGGAAAGTGCCCATCTATATAGAAAGCACATCTAGTTGGACGGCTTTCCCACACTCTCTCCAAAATTGGTTTATTTCTCTATATTTAAAAAAAAGGCCTATTTGGACAATAAACTTTTTTTTAAGGTATATATGATTAATTTAGTCCCATGTTTGAATTCTAGATTTATATTATTCTAGTTTATATTCCAACGTGCGTCAGTGTTGTATATATTTATTTCGGTATTGATTTATGTATTAATTCAAGGAAAAAAAATATGTTTATATTATGTATCATTTTATCTCATATTTTTCATAATTTGTGGCACTAATTCAATCTATAAAAAGAACACATGTTCATATTGTTTTCTATTTTGTATCTTCAAAATACTATAAATTTAAATAGATTTTTACATGTTAATAATTCATTTTTATGTAGATTTTAATATGTTTGATATCTATGTCGTGTAGATATAATTTCTCATGACAACATGATCATATGTTTTAATTATTTTACGTTTTTTTATTATATCTTAACTTATTTCATATTTCCTATAATTTTTCTAATTTTAATTTTAATTTCATTATTTAAAATTTGCATCATTGCACTTATTATAAATTATTATAAATATTATATTAAAAAAGTTTAATTTATTTTTTCAAACAAGACAGTTGATTTTTATTGTAAGATATTTCAAATAGTATGAAAGCTTCATTCATTTGTAAATTGAAGAATTTGTTCGTTCTAAAATAATGTAAACCTTTTAAGAATAAATAATTGAACTTTAGAATAGAGAGGAGATTCGAGTATTGCTCGCCTCTTTAATACTCGTTCAGTCCGAAAACGTTCTAGGAGTATATCGATCAGATTCTTTCTTTGGTCGACTTACGTGTCAGCCGACATGGTTGCAACCGTTGCATTTGGCATTCTTGCCAGGAACATTGATGGAGGTTGCAGAGCAATTGCAATCCATTGAAACTCAAAGAAATGGGAGATGATAAACAAAGTGTGGGTGGAGTTACTTACATATGCAGCAGTTCATTGTGGAGCATGGGCAACAACTTAGGAGAGGTGGGGAGTTATTAACTCGTGTTTGCCTTCTGATGGCAGGAAAGGAATACTTCCAAATTCGTGTATAAAACTATGATTACACGCTATTATTATCCTTTTTTAATGTGAGAATACCAAATCAGAGTTTATCTTCCTGATTTGTCATTCTCATTGTTGGAAAGAGATAAGGATGACTTACTGATTGTTAAAAACTTGAGGAGAAGGAGATTAATACTGGTTAATTGCCCTACCAAAAGAATTCGACAGATCTGGCCTCCTTACATCTCTAGTACAGAAACTTGTAATTAAATTCCCTGTGCTTGCTATCCTTCGTTCCTGTATTTTGTTTTCTGATCCTATACACATTGATTTCATAACTAAATTCTTCTGCCGGAAATAGATTACCATTACCATTCATCTGATTCACCTTTAAAAGAAAAAAGAACAAAGATTCTTATAAACCCAAAATTTAGCATGCCATTGCACTGTACATTTATGATCATTTCTGTACATTGATGGCATTGTTTCCTTTCTCTTATCCATGGATCCATATCCTGCAACACGATCTTTGTTTGGTCCTCCAAACCTTCACCAACCAAAATCTAAGACAAAAAACGAGGATTAGGAAGACAATGGACAGAACTTAATGTACTTTCAACAAAATTAATGCAAGTATTTCGGGCTATATATTGCTCCAACTTTTCGTTTAGATTTCAAGATAATATGAACATTAGCAGAAATTTGCGTATATGTTTATGAGTACAAGAAGAGTGTTCAGAAAAACAAAAAGAAAATATACCTGTATTATCTCTTTGATCAAGCATTTGATTTCCTCCTTTGACTGAAACAAGGCTATTAACGTATGCAAGAGTTGAAAATGACTTTGGAATCCCATAAATCTGAAGATCCTTGACTTCTTTGTTCCTAAGGTTATAAGACATCATTTGTCCATGGGATCCCTCCATGAGAATCTCATCATTTTTCCGAAATACCAAAGGTCTCTCCACTCTTGTAAGGGGTCCGATCGTTAATACGTTTGTCCAAGATTCCTTCACTCCATATTCCTTCATCACAAATATATCGAACGATTTTTCGATCCCTCTTTCCGGGTAGATTACCAGAGCAATGCAATCGTTCCACACTAAAAGACTACTGCAAATTGAATGATCATGCTTGGAGATGAAACTCGGCATTGGTATTACTTGGAACTCCTCGTTTCCCATGTTGAATGAAAGGATGACTTCATTTCCGTTATCATCCATGGCATACCAATGGAATGCTCCATTAAAGTACGTCTCGAAACACGGGGAATATCGGACATGTGCAGGGACAGTAACGTTGATTTCTTTCCAAGAATCCGTTCCCATGGAGTATACTTCAACCCTGGAAAAATGGGGTAAGTTACTCCCTCTTAGCTCCTCCGAATACGAAACAATCCTAACAACCTTGAAGCAATGGCTCTTAGCATCATAACCGAACCCCAACCCGGTGGTTTGAGATATCAAGCTTCGGATCGAGTGATAACAAGGGAGACGGGACTCAGGGAGCAACATGGACTCCCTAGTTGCAGGGTTACAAAGAAGTATGTAATCTCTGTAGTTTGATAAGCAAATAATGCCATCACAATGACCTAAAAGCTGTAAACATGGCTCCTTCCTATACAAGGACAAATCGACATCTAAATTTACGAAAGAAAACCCATTCCCGCAGACCAATGACAACAAGTTCTCTTTCTGTCCTAAACATGTGACGAGGCAGCGCTTGAGAAGGACGCATACATTGTTATTATAGTTGTAGTTGAGGTGAAGTTGGATGAATTTAGGATTGGTAATGATGGAATGCCAATATTTGCAAACATACTTGCATCGCATCAAAGATTCGGCCGGCAACCGTAAGAGAATTTTGAGGAACAATTCCCTCGGTAGATCACCGATGACCTCCATAATCGCCTCTTATTCTCCTCCTGTCTTGCAGCCAATAACTAGAGAAGCTGAACCCTGCATATGAACATAATCATCAAAAACCGACCTATGAACCTTGTATAATTCTATTCGAATTAATCCACTTGTTTGTCGCCTCCAATCAAAGTTTTATATGCATCAACGGTGAATCCCTCTTATAAATTGTCTATGATGAATTGATGATAAAGTGGTATCCTATCATAATACGTTAGTTTACAAATATTTTAGTAACATGGAACATATATATATATTAACTAAACATGAAGGGTTTAGATTTTGCAAATTCCTAAGTTTCAATTGGTGAGTAAAAGCTAAGATAAGACCCTGAAGGATTAATTTATTGAAAAGATAAAAAGGGAAATTCTGATCTTATCAAATTCGGTCACTTCTAATGCTGCACAGCCTAGCAAACCAATAAAACTAAGCCACTTGATTTACTCCCTCCAAATCATTTGCATATCTTTTGTCCTATTCTATGATTTAGAAGCTTCTAAATGGTGACACGTTTACCGTATCATCATCATCATATCATCATCATCATATTTCCTCAATTTTCCAAACACAGAATATATATCCTACTTTTGTTGCAAATTCACTAAAGCACCCTTGGCATGATCTTTAATTTTCAAAAACTACCCTTTCTTACCAAGTGGATGATAGCAAATTTTCCCATCACACCATAACGAAGAAACTTTGTGTCTGTTCTAGCAATGATTCGAACAACACCCTTCCAAGCATACATGAATATTAATGAAAAAGTGTGGATAAGATACCTCAAAATCGGCTCCAACAGCAACCAAATAGTGAGGCTTTTTTTCATCCAGAAAAGTTGGTGCCAAAGAAAAGAAGATATGGAGAAGAGAGCGGTGGAGAAGGAAAAGGAGATGGGGAATTGAGATGTAGAGGCATGGTGTTGTTTTGTGGCATTTGAGTTGTATGTTTGTGTTTGTCAGCACATCATTTTCAATATATATATATATTCATGAAATGGTAAACAAACACATCATTATCTTTGAAAAGGAAAGCTTTATTCCATGCACTTCTACTATCTCTTAGATTCTTTTAACTAATATTAATGTGATACTCTTTTGAATTATAAATAATGACAACGAAAACACTTAATCAATCCTTAGTGATTAAGGTGATGCTAATCAAACAAACTACACCATTTTGATTATATTAAATTTGTTTTTTTTATGTAAATACAATCCTATGATTATAAAAAAAATGTAATAAATTAATACATGGCATAAAAATAATATGAAAAATAATTAAAATACATAAAAAATTAAATCAACATAAATGCTTCAAAATTGAAGGGTTGTGAAGAATTGTGATAAATATGATAAATTATGTATTACTATAAATTAAATAAATATTCAAAAATAGTTGTATTTTTTTGTATATGTATATAATTAATTTTATGTTTTTAAAACTTGTAAACAGTATAATAATTAAATATTATTTTTGTGAATTAATTTATAATTTTATGTATTTAAGTAATAAATAAATAAATTCTGAGAGAGACTGGGTTCAATGCACCCATTTTCTTAGATTGATAAGCATATTAGGAAGGCAAGGGTTGATAAGTACAAAATTATTGGCTTTGCAGTTTGGTATTAGAAGTGAAGGTGCATGAGATTTGTTTGTTTTAATACAGAGGAGGAACCATTGGTAGAAGAATTAAAGAATTTGTCTAAGTTTTACATATACATTGAATGGCGTCAACTATTATATCACCCAAACAACTCTCTCTTTCCTTTGTCCTCTAACCATGTTAAAAGGTGCAATGAGAGCATGCCATTGAAGCTCGAAGGGATAACATTGGCATCGTGGGAGCAGTTCTCAGTGAAGATGATTATGAAGGTGGTATTGGGTATTTAGTTTAGTTGCTGAGTTGAGGGGTTTCGTTGCAGGGTGTCCATAGTTATTAGGATTCGAGTTTGGGATTAGATAAGGTTTAGATGGTATTGGGTATAAGGTTTAAAAATTAAGTCACACGGACTTTCCGATCATGTCCCCCGGCAAATTTTTAAAAACTTTCATATGTGGGCTATATTATTAGGCATATTAGCTATGTGATTTGCAACGTAGTTAGCTTTAAGAAAAACACGAGAGATCAGAATTTATCATTCTGATTGCAACGTTCTTTAATGCTTTTAAACAACCTTGGGTTTCAATATTATTGTTGGGGCAAACTACAAAATTCATCATTTATATTTTAGTATATTTATATTTTGTCACTAAACTTTAAGAAAGTACTATTAAATTCATTAATGATATCGATTTATTACGTTATGGTCACTCAACTATCAACTCTCATTAATGTTGCAATAGCAAGTTGATGTAACATCAAATGTTGTTATTCTCATTATCAATTTTAGGTCAATTTGTTAATCCCTGTACTTTTTTTTCTTTTGAGTGAATTTTTTTTCTTTTATTAGCTTTAACTCTCCCTTTTCTTTTCCTTTTATCTTTTATTTCTTTAGTTATCTTATTCTTCTTCTCCTTTTCATTCTCTCTTCTTCTTTTCATAACCCTAACCACCTCTTACACTAATGTTATCTCTAGTGGTCTACTTCATTCAAAACGAAACTGTGGACTTTAAGCATCATTCTTCTACTTTTTTTTAGATCATTGTTTGACAATCCAAACCACAAAAAGGTAAAAAAAATACTAGTAGTCACCCAACTATTGGTAAGCTTTTTTTGTCACCCAATTATTAAAAGTTACAAAATGGTCACTCAACTATTCGGTTTTGTCTTTTTGTTCACCAGCCGCAAAATGGCTAATGGAAAGGTGATGTGGTAGCTAAATTTGACATAATAGCATTTTTAACCCTCAAAATTTCTACATTGTGTCAATTTAGTCTTGATTCTAAACAATTTAACCTTCAATATTTACACAACGTGTAATTTGGTCTTTCTTGGAGTTTTGCATTTCTTTGTGACCCTTCACCTAAAAAGCCAAAAAAATAATTTTTTAGCTAAATTTGATAAAAATGTATCAAAAATGGAAACACCCTATTTTTAAACCCTATTTTTATAGATAGGTGAGATCAAGAGAAGATTCTATTAAGTATTATTGTGACCCTTTCACCGAAAAAGTAAAAAAAAATCAGCTAAATTTGATTGAAAATATATCAAAAATGGAAATACCTTATTTTTTAAACCATATTTTTATAAATAGGTGAGACCAAGAGGTGATCCTATTGAGCATTAATTTGTTTATCCCGAGTTAATTTGGTGAGGTCGAAAGATAAACCAGACTAAATTGTCTAATTTGGTAAAATGGTGACCAAGAGATAAAATTGAGCTAGTTAGAAGTTTAGGCCTTTTAGATCCCTAATCTGAAAACTAATCAACAACATGGAAGTCAACTGATCACTTGTGTTTCTTGATTTGTTAATTGTGTAATTTTGTTTATTTTACAATTTGGCTATCATTAGTGTTAGGTAGGTGATTAGTCTAATTTACCCTTGACTATGCATTTTCGTAATATGTTACTTAGCAAGTAGTCAGCTAGACTACCTACTTGCATGCTTGACGCTTAGGAATCACTTTGTCCCTAAACTTTTTTGGGTTTGATCCTTGGAATATTTGAGTGTTCCATTGTAAAACTAAAAATATTACAATTCGACCTATCACACTTACAGTATACTCCCATATTATAATTTTTTTGTATTGATTATTAGCCCTGATACATACAGACACCAAGGCGCAGCCACTAATGTAGTTGGCAGCCTAATGTAAATGGTGTGTATTCGGCAAGACATTTCACAAGCAGTTGGAGTTGTGAACAGGTAGATGTATAATCTTGGTAAAGGCGTTGGCAAGCTATGAAATAGATTCTGCATTATCTTCTGAAAACCGTAGATGTTGGTTTAATCTTTGAACAAGTTAAAATGTTTGGTCAATGTTTAATCGAATACGTCGGTTTTGATTATGCTGGTGATTTGGATAAATATCGATCTACTATTGGGTATCTATTTACTATTGCTAAAGCCCAGTAAGTTAGAAGTCTACATTATAGTCCATAGTAGCTTTATTAATGATAGAGGCAGAGTATATGACAGTTTCAAAATTTGTTAAAGAGGTTGTTTAGGTTGATGAAAGACTTGGGTGTTGTTTAATATCACATTAGCCTTTATTATGACAGTCAAAGCACTATTCATTTAGCGAAAAACCAAGTTTACCATTCAAGAAACAAACACATCTGCGTGAAGTATCACTTTGTGCGAGAAATCTTTGAATAAGGAAAGATTCTACTTTAAAAGATTGTAATAGCTAAAAATCCTATAGATATGATGACCAATGTGGTAAAAGCAATAAAGTTCAATCATTGTTTAAACTTGATAACATCCTACAAGTTTAAATACCTTTGAGTGTACGGTGCTTGAAAGCACATTTTGAGGTATAATTGAAGGTGACTTCACGAAGTTGAGGAGTGGAAGATACTGGAAGTTGAGTGGGATTGACAAACTCACCAAAAGTGGAGATTTGTTAATGCTGGCTTGTTTTTATCCTACATAAACATGGGACAAAAGGTTGCCACCTCAACCTTGCTATAAAAGAAGGTTTGAAACGTTCACTTAAGTATCCCAATTTTGATCTACCACTTTATTGTATACAATTAGTATACTTTGGGAAATCTTTTGAATTAAGGGTTTCATTAGTTTATAATTTTCTTTTGGTATTAGTGCAGTTATTATCTGATATTGGTGCCTAAGGTATAGGCAATGTGGTAAACCTTGTAAATTCGATGTGTCCTCTAGTCGCATTTTAATATTCAATAGTATTTGCTTTCGATATTCTCAAATTATTTTGGTGTTCGATGATTAAGCTACATTCATGTGTGATATTACTCGATGTCGCCAACATCTTATTCTTCTTCTTCTTTAACCAAGCCGTGTGTCATCTCTCACCACCGCTCCTTGCCAATGTTATCTCTTGTCACCGCTCCTCATTAGTCGACCTTCATTTGGTTTGATTTTTCACCCAATCATTCCTAAGCAAAATAATCTAACCCATTTTTTGCAATCTTCCTCCATCAACCATGTAACGCTCCTAACCCGTATCTGTCGCTAGAATAGGATTTCAGAGCATTACCAAGTAATCGTAATCTAATCATTCATTTCAAACATTTCAAAAATCATAAAATGATTCATCATTATCATGCATAGAGTCCCTTATTAAGCCTTTGAAAGTTTGAAAACAATTTAGAAACGATTTGAGACTAAATCAGGAACATTTAAAAATTTTAGAAAAAAGTTAGATAATTTTTTACTGCAGGGTTCACACGGCCGTGTGGACAGGCCGTGTAACTTACACGGCCAAGTCACACGTTCGTATGTCTAGCTACACGGCCAAGTCACACGTTCGTATGTCTAGCTATGTGGGCATTCAAAGTAAGGACACACAGTTGTGTCCCAAACCCGTGTCTGTGCCTATGTAACTCTCTGACTTAGGTCACACGGCCAAGCCACAAGCCCATGTGCCAAGCCATGTACCCTTTGAAATGGCCTCGCACACCGGTGTGCTATCCGTGTGTCTCACACGGCCAAGTCACGTGCCCTTGTGTCTGGCCATGTGGACCTAAAATGTGCCTTTACCAACAAATTTGTCAGTTCTTACATGCTTGGACATTAAACAACTCAAAAACCATTCGTTTAATCTGTCCAAAACACGATCAAAACATTCAAAACATGCTAAAATAATCATCCTAGGTGCCTAACCAATGTACCCCCATTAGTACGACATTTATATCATCAAAACATCAACCAAATTAAAATTATAAACATGTCAAAGTTCATCAATTTGGCCTAACTCAAAGCTACCTAAAATATTAACTTAAATTCACATGCACATATCTGATTTTGTTCAATTTACCATGCCATAATATGGCTTCAAACACAAACACATGTTTATATGTATATACCAAACCAACATTACATTTATAATCCATCCACAAAATAACTATCATTTAGATGTCCTAGCTACATGCCGACACAAAAGATAAACATCACCACATTTGAGTTCGGGGTCGTTGTTGGATGCTGAATCGGCGATCAAAAGTGAAATACCTAATCTGCGCACGGAAAAATAAAACCATACGCTAAGTAAAACTCAGTGGTATTTCTATAATCTGAATATTTAAAAACGAGATAATATAATATGCACAATTGAATTTTAATCACATATTAATGTCTAGTATCATGACTATCATATGTTATCATATTTCATTCGTTAAACAATGTCCCAATTCACACATTTGCTATATAAATAGCTATTCACATATCAAATCATATTTATTTGTACAATGACATTAGCCATTCAATATTCAACTCATGAATATATCATTTCATACTATACTCAGTTCTCATCACTTTCTATATAATAGCTTTTTACAATTTGATCCACATATCATTTAAAAAATGCCATTAACCATTACATATCCACTTCATGAGTATATAACTGATGTATCTCATTTTCATGTTTTAAATCACTATCCCAATTTCAATTCACGTACAACATCATCCAATATCAATCATAGTATTGTTTTATTTAATTACTCCTATTAACACGACTCAGACTCGAACGGATACGCAGATCCAACCAACACACCAATTTGGCACCCAGTGCCTCATCAGATAAATCCGAAGTAATAACTGCGTCCAATGTTATATAAATTTGACACCCAGTGTCTCATCGGTTAGACCGAAGTAAATTGGCACCCAATGCCTCATCGACTCGAAGTCGAAGAAATCCCTGAACTTTTCCTATCCTATGGCATGCCATCTATATCCGACTCAGCCCGATACAGTTAATAGGGTTTAATTTCATATTTCAAAAACAACCAATATCCAATATAAATTTTTCATATAATCACATATACACATGAATATTCATTTCAATTCAAATAATCAATACATTCATAATATATATATACCAATTCAATCCATTTCGATCAACTTTAATTCAATTCAATATCAAAATGCGAAATATTCACCTCAACCACTTACCATATGCATTAAATCAAAATATAATAATTAGTAACTAGGTTCGGATTATAGAAATACAAACCGTGAATTTCGAACTGTTCGACGTCGATTTTATCTTTCCTCTTTTTAGTCGAGGATTCCGGTACAACTTTAGCTACAGAATTAAAACAATTAAAATTCATCAATACAATAAATTTTCAATTTCATATTGATTATTGAATATTTCAATTTTTACTCAATATTTGCCTCAATTTCAATTTAGTCCCTAAACCAAGACTAATTTTTATTCTTCATATTTAATCTTATATTTTTATACTAATTTCACTCTAAACTAAATTTAACTCCCTATTTTCACTTAAACCCCTAAATTTTAAAATTTTCACAATTTAGTCCCTAATACTCAAATTTTACAATTTGTTATACAATTTAATCCTTTTCTATTTCTAACATAAAAATCTATCAATTTAATCCCTAAAACTAAAATTATTCAATATTGACAACACTTAAAACTTAATAATTGCTAAACTTTCAACATGGGTCAGGTTACCCTAGATACTAAGATTCCAAAAACATAAAATTACAAAAAAATAGATTAAATTGACTAACCAATTGAACTTTGAACTTTAGAATTCCCTAAAGTCGTGCGTGACTTTCTTTTCTTCTTTCTTTTTGTTTCTTTCTTTTCTTTCTAATTTTAATGGCTTTATCATTCTTTATTTATTTTTTATTTGTTTTATTATACATTAATTAATTATTATATAATATATATACATTTACTTAATTATTAAGTTTCTTAATATTATAATATATTTTAACTTTAACTATTATAACATATAAAATAAATTTACACATATAAGTCATTAATACCGTCCATTTAATGGAATTAGGTATAATTGCTTCTTTAGTTCCTTTAATTATTCTTTAATCTATAATTTAACTTTCACCCTATACACAATTTAGTTCTTATACCTAATTACTTTTAATTCAAGTAAATTCACTTAACCGAAACCTAATTAACTACACAACTAGCTTTGTAAATATTTATTAAAAATATTTACAAGTTCGATTTACGGAAACAGAGTCCCAAAAATGTACTTTTTGACACCCTTAACTATCGAGTCGTTACAAACCAACAACCATCTCATTCACCACCGCCCTCATTGTTATCTACGACTACCATACAATTTCCCATTCACCCCTCTTCTCTACTAACGCCACTCACTATCTCACAAGCCTCATCTCAATAACCCTCGCAACCACCACAACACCTACACAATTCCCCAACCTAAAGCCATATCTCATCAAGCCTCAACCTTATAATAACCCCTAATAAATTATTGTAAAATCTCCAATAACCATCTGTCATCAATTCCTTTCCTCATTCACCATATCCCAAAAAGCCCAATACTCGACCCAAAAGCCAAAACAAAAAACAATAATAAAATAGAAAGAAAAAAAAAGAAGAAAGCAAAGTTTAACGGCTACCACAAGTTTGGCACCCTTTCGGAAGTTTCACAGTGAACCCAACGGTGGAATGGTAGTCGTTGATTAGGAGAATAACATTGTTTGAAACAAGAACATTTTGATAGCCAGATTAGATAGGTTCAAGGTTAGTTTGGCAATTCCTAGCCATTTTCAAGAGCATTTAAACTAGTAAAATGGTAGAGGAGGACAAGAAGAGCATTTTGGTGGTTTCCTATCACTGATTCAACGTTAGAGTAAGAAGGTGAAGGCAACTCTCAAGAGGCGTGTAACACCCCTATGCCCGTAACAGTCGCCAGAGTAGGGTCACGAGGCATTATAAAAACAACTCAACTTTAGAACATTTCACATACATATAAATCAGAAATTGGAATTATAAATTTAATTAATTCAGTCCTACTATAATCGAATATTCATATCTAACAACCAAAATCCAATAAGCCATATATTAGAGTATGCGCATATATATAAATATATAAAGTCAAGATCTCATAGAATAGCATCATGCAAATATAAATTTTACTATTCATTTGGTATAAACCTTACCCTTAGCCGAATCCAATTGAGCATAAGATTCATTCATTCACAATAAGTGCTTCAACTAATAAAACATTTGTAAGTCTTATTATTATAGAACTTAATTAATCGAGCTTACCAAGTATAAAATCATTTCACATTTAAACTTAAAAACCAACATTCAAACCATTATACTAACCTTAAGGAAGCACTTTCAATTTCTATTATGATTTACTAAACATACAAATGTACTTTGCTTATATAAATATAACATATCATCCATATCATAAATACGCATGTTAGTTAACAAGATTTTAACATTCTAAGATCACAAAACTAGATCATGTGCCATTTTTGCATGGCTCATCAAAATGATAATTACATCATTTAAAATACAAAACTCATCTTTGTCTATCCTATACATGCCACATTTTTAAACCTAAAGCTTCTTTAAAGATACCAAAATGATGACGATAAGTGTGATGACTTCAGTGATAGTCCCGAGCTCACAACGGATCCAGAATCTAAATAAAGATGAACAAACAATTCCAATGAGATAATACTCAGTAAGTCATAAGAAATTTAATAAATAAATCACAACAGAACTCCATTTAAGTCTAATTTGTCTACCTTATTCATTCATGATACCGTATAACCACATACTCTTATTTCTTCTTCCAAGACATTATACAATAACCTTTAGAAATAGACACATACATATAAATTCCATACACATTTCATTTTTTTATCTTTGTTCTCGTAAAAGCTTAATTACCTATGATGGTAATCAGTGTTCTATTTCACACCCTACCATGATCATATTCCCTTAATCATTTCGCACACATAGTGCCCCACAACCGATCTCGCACACATAGTGCTCGGTTAATAAATTCGCACACATAGTGCATATATTCATTCGCACACATAGTGCTAGCTTTTCCATACGCACACATAGTGCTGCCCCATTCGCACACATAGTGCCCTTTTCATTCATGCATATACGTACACATAGTACAACAAAAAAAAATAGCACATTAATTCAATGCCATCGGCTCAATAATACATTATCTATTTGACATTTCTCCACATATAGAATTTACATTTCATGAGTTATGTGTACTCTAGGCATACATAGTAATCTAAGTCTTAATTGCTTAGAACTTACCTTATTGTCGAACAAACAGCTCTGATCGACTACTCAACAACCTTCGCTTTCCCCTTATCCGAACTTGGCTCTATTTGATCTTGAGCTTAATTAAACAAATAAACTAATTCAATCATCTTATCAATTCATCATAACCCAAATTCTATTAATTTCAAACACATATATCATACGGCACTTTCATCATTGATGAATTAAACACATAACATGACTAACTGCACATAGTTCTTAAATTCCACCAGGTTGTCATAACATTTTCATATTAACATCATACCAACCTAAATTGGACATTCATTTAATTATAGTCAAGCAAATTCAATTTATCTTCCCATTATCACATACACGGCAACTCAATTCCTTTCATGTCAAATGCATTTAACTAAACCATGTCTTAATATCAAGTGCATTCGGCAATGACACAAACCAACTTACCTCAACATTCTATCTCTCATACCTTAACTGAATACTCCCTAGAGTATTTCAATCCTCCCAATTCAATCCAAGAGCTTAAAATTTACCTAATTGAGTTTGTCCATGTCTATCTTATTTTTCAACTAAAACAATAATTAAATTCATCTCAAATCCTCCATGACCAAATGTATATATATATAACTCAATAAACAACAAATTATTAACCTCCCAATTCAAGTCCACATTCGGCATCCATAAAAAAAAACACTTACTAACAATTAAATTATTAATTTCCAAAATTAAGCATAATTTCACCTTACTCGATAATAGCCGATTGAGATTTTTGTCCATATTAACCATTCATAGAAATTTTTACTTAGTTCATACTCACCTATAACCATTTCTAATCACATAACTTCAAAACATCAACAATTTAACATATAGGAAATATAACCGAATGCTTCATGCATCACAAATTCAAAAATTAGCACATGGGTCATGCTAAGAGCTTCAAAACCAACTCAATTCCACAAAAATCCAAAAGAATCACATGAAATCATACCTTAATCTATACATTCACCATAGTCGAATGCCTTAGCTTCATTTTCTTTTCTTTTCTTTATGGTTTCGGCAAAAATGGAAGAAAGGATGGGTGGAACTTTGTTTTTATCACCATTTTCTATTATAAATTCATTATTTCACAATATAAAACCATTATAATATAATGCTTATTTCTTTATTTAACATATAATTTCCACCAACTAAAATAAAGATATGAAAACACATGATTGCATGCATGTGTTGACCGGTCATTTACATTCAAAATGGTCCATTTGACATGCAAGTCCCCCATAATATTAAACCATATAATATTTGGCCACTGCACATTTGTCTATCACATTTTCAAGGTTTCTCAAACAAGTCCTTTTTAACTAATTCCACATCCAAATGACAGAAATCAAAACACGATATTTTCACACATGAAATTTCACATATAATAAACATAAAATATAACATTCAATTATTTTCGCGACTCGGTTTTGTGGTCTCGAAACCACTTTCCGACTAGGGTTAAAATAGGACTGTTACAAGGCGGATAGCCAGTGGTTGTGTGGCAAATTTAACTTGCCACATCACCTTTCCATCAATGTTGTTAACGGATGATAATATTAGTGATTAAAACTTAACATTTTATTTCATAATTGAGTAATAATAAAAAAATCTAACTAAAGTTGAGCCATAAAAAAATTATCTATAAGTAATTTTATTAAAAGAAAAATAATTGTGCACACCTAAGAGCCAACCATGCCAATTATTGGCATGCCTTCCTAGTCCTAATTGAAACAATTTCTATTATAGTGAAACTAGGTCAAGTCTTTCTTTTGCCAAATTACATTGCAAGAAAGTTAAAAATTTTAAAATAATAATTAAAGAATTTTAAAAGTATTAAATTTTGTTTAAAAACTATGTCAAAGTTAGCATGGCGGAATTTTAATTTTTTTTTTTAAAATGGATTACTGTCATAATATTTAAAGCAATAAATCTGATGAAATTATATATTTCGAGGCTCAAAAATTGTTTAATTCACAAAGGGGATCTAGAAGATGCTCAAAATTTTCAATCAACTCAAACTAAAGTCCAAAGTATTCAAGCTTTCTACAAAATAATCTTTTCCACTATTTTTGAAACCTCGAATGCTTAGAGAGTGGACTTTGACCTAAAGAATCGAACATAAGATGAAAACGAATACTTCCTAGAGGGTGGAAGTTAAAATCCTTATATGTATGTATCCAAACTGAAATCCAACCTCTAGATTTAAATTATAAATACTATATGATTGCAATTATAATTCTCACAAATTTAGAATCAAAACTAAAACTAAAAATAAAATAAAATTTATTTTAGTACAAGAAAATTAATCAAATAAAATTTTCATATTTTAATCAGATAAAAATAAAATAAAATAAATAAAATTTTCACAGAGTTTTCCCAACTTTAATTTCGACTATAACAACATATTTTTACAGGAACATATACGAGGGTTGTATTCTTACTTGGAGTACATTAATTAATTAATTTAGAAGGATTCAAGTCCAACTAAGATTATTTGATCCCATGGTCGGCGACTCTCAAGGGGAAATTCCCCTACATGTCGCACCACATTAGCCTTAATGAATATAATGCGCATGAAAATACGTAGGTGATGGCAATATAAATGTGTTGCAGACAACAAAATTCTGATTATCACTCTCATTTGTACACTCATCCCTTTCTTTTTCATACCCTGGAATGGTTAGAAACATTGTCAAAATCATCTCTATCTATCCCTGCTAAACCTAATGTCTTAAGAATGAATCAAACAACAACGGGAATCCAGTCCCAGGGATATTTACATCGTCGAAGCTCTCGGATTTAGTTCTATCTGACTATATCCAGCAGCCTTCTTCAAACCCCTCATCTTTGCCATGTTCCTTGTTCTGGCTGCTTCATCCCATTTTCCACTTTCTGCATATAAATTTGACACTAAATTATATACACTTGGGCTTTCTGGTTCTAAATCTAAAAGCCAGTGCCCAATAACCTCCCCCAGTTCAGTGTTTCCATGGATTCTGCAAGCAGCCAACATGGCAGCCATTGCTGATGCACTTTGTCTAGCTGGAAGTAATTTAAGCAATTCGTATGCTTCTTCGAGACGTCCTGCTCGGCTTAATAAATCTATTATGCATCCGTAATGTGCTTCACAGGGTATTATGCGGTAGTCTTCTCTCATGCAGTTAAATACTCGCAGACCCTCTTCCACCATGCCAGAGTGACTGCAAGCAGTAAGTATCGATGAGAAGGTCATGTCATCAGGTTTGATCATCTCGCTTCGCATTCGGTCAAATAGCCGGAGAACTTCTTTGCAGTTTCCATGCATCCCATATGCTGCAATCATTGTGTTCCATGATGTCACACACCCTCTATTGGTGTGCTCAAATAAATTTCTTGCCATATTTAGATTTCCCAACTTGGCATAAGTAGTTATCAGGGAGTTTATTACTAGTGTTTCATGATCTAGTCGAGTTCGATATGAATGACAGTGAACTTCCTTTGCTAGACTTAGATGTCCAAGCTTCAAGAATGCCTGGAGTAAACTTATCAGAGTGACGGAATCATGGTTGAGTTTTTCTCTTTTCATCATTCGGAACAATAGGATGGCTTCTTCGGGGTTGGCATGGTAGATATAACCCATCATCATTGACGTCCATGAAATCAAGTCCTTATATCGTATCCCATTGAATACTTGCCTTGCATCATAGATACAACCGCATCTAGCATACATGTAGACAATTTGATTGGCAACTTCGGTATTCATACGAAATTCATGTTTCAGAATGTAACCATGAAGACTCCTTCCTCCTCTTACGTTCTTCATCTCTGACAACGCTGAAAGTACATTCAGGATAGAACCTAGGTTTGGTTTAAGACCGGAACCAACCATTTCAATAAAAAGGTCCACGGTTTCGGTAGCAAATCCATTTTGGAGATAACCTGCCATCATGACATTGTATAAAATCACATCTCTTTTCTCCACTACATCGAATAATTTCCTAGCCCGGGTAAAATCATTGCACTTGGAATACATATCAACCAAAGCAGTGGTAGCTATGAGATCAAGCTCGTAATCTATCCGAATAATGCGACCATGAATAGTCTTTCCTTCTTGCAAATACTTCAAATCAGCACAACACAAAATCCCATTGGCTAAGCCAATCAAATCTGGGAAAACATTTTCATGTACCATCTTACAAAAATGTCCCAATGCTTCCAATGGCTGCCCCATATTAAGATACCCAGTTATCATAGCATTCCAAGAAACAATGGTCTTCATCTTCATTCTACCAAAAATGCATGCCGCCATTGTTGGGACCTTGCATTTAACATACATATCCATGAGACTTGTCTCAAATACTTCATCTGAACAACCAATCCCTCTTCTAATAGCATATCCATGGATCGACCTGCCTTCTTCCAGTGCTTCCAACTCGGCTGCTGCCTGCAGCAAACTCACCATTGTCACCCTGTTAGGATCGATCCCCTCCTTCTGCATGAGACAAGCAAATTCAAACGCCTTGTAAGTAATATGACCGCCAACTAGTGCGTAGCCAGTTATCATCGAAGTGTATACAACAACATCTCTTTCAGTTATTTCATCGAACACTTTGGAAGCACCAACCATATCTCCATTCTTTGAATACAAACCTATAAGTGAAGAACCCACAAATCCATCTTTACTTAACCCAAACTTTAAAACATCAAGATGAACTCCTTTTCCAAATCCAAAACTACCCAATTCAGCACAACTCTTCAAAGTAAAAGTAATAGCTGAACAATCTAAACCAATCTTTTTTTGCTTCAATTTCAAATACAGCCTAAGAACTTCACCGTATTGACCACTTCTAAAACATCCAACGAGAACTGAATTCCGAGGAAAGATATTGCTCTTGATAACTCCATCAAATACCCATCTTGATTCAAGTGAGGATCCAAACTTTTGATAGCAAGTTAGAAGCTTTGAGCTTATAAATGTACTTTGACAAATCCCATTAGTGAAAATACAAGCAAGGAGCTTTCTCAAAGTAACAAAATCTTTACAATTCTCCAATAGAGAAGCAAATTTTTCTACTTTATGGCTAGTTGAATGATAAAGGAATAAATATTGAGAATTAAAAGAGGGGATTGGGTTGGTTTTCTGGAGAAGTGAAGGAATTTTAAGTAAAAAAAGAATCATGATTACATGTAGAATAACTGAGAAGCGATTGTCCCTTATTAACGAATGGTTTCGTATCAATAAATTCACATTTTCGAAATTATTTACGGAAATGAATTAGTTTTAAATCGAAAATTCAAAAATATATTGATATAACTAACATGAAAATAAAATTACTTGTAGCATCACTTAGATGGAGCATTTGTAGTGTCTTCGATCAACTTTTTGGGCTTTACTATTTTTAGGTATTTCTTTTAAGAGTTTTATTGATTTTATTGTGAGATATTTTGAGTAATATTGAGATTACAAATATTCAGTTTGAATTTTAGCTAATAATTATATAGGATGAATTGTAGAATAAAAATTATTTTTTAAACGAGATTCCGTAAAGTAAAACTAATAAATCTAAATTACGTTAATAAATATTGTGTTAAATATATTCTTGCTTTGATGTTTACTTTATGTTGCCTAATCTTGAACAACTGTAAACAAAGTTATTTGTTCCAACAATATTTACAAAAGTTTGCACTGAAAAAAAATATAAAAACAAAAATTAGTGAAAAATAAAAATAATGTAAAAGAAAATTACTTAATTAATTATTATCAACTAAAGAAAAAGTATATAAATATATAATAAATTAAGAAAAAAATATTAATAAAAATTTAGAAGGAAAATATAAATAATCTGCATGAGAGGATGAGAAAAAAGATTTTTAAAAAAATGTTTTTAAAGTTTTTTCCTTAACAAATTAAAGTTTTTTTTTTAAATTTTGCTTTATTTATTTTCTTTAATTGTTTTGGTATTGAGCTTTAACTCATGACTTTAATTTAGTCTAAGATTTTAATATAATAATAAATATTAATAGTGCAGTATCTATAATCTATATAAAAGTACGAGTATGTATAAGACTTTTGAATCGAGAAGAATGTCTTTTATTTTTATCATATTATTAAATTTATTAATTATCACTTAATTAATTTAAGTTAATTAATTATTATTTTGAATAATGTTACTTTGTATTAATTACGTAAAATATATTACATGTTAAATATGTTAAACATGTTTTAATTATTATTTAAAATTTTTTATTTTATATTATTTGAATTGTGATAAATTAATATATTTTAATTATATTAATTATTTCAAATAGAAAAATATCATTTTACACTAATTATACTAATAAATAGCATTAGAAATTATTTTTATTTTTAAAATTATAATATAACGAGAATAATGAGAACTAAAATGATATTAGTCATTAAATCAAAATAAATGGTTCTAAACATTAGATTTTGTATTTATCTTAACTCATTAAAATAAAACCAACAATACCTAACATTTCTCTTCTTTTTCTTTTCGCCGTATAATTAAAGTATAGACTGAATTTTTTTGGGTAATCTTTACTTTTAGATTGAATTTCCCTTTTTTTGGAAAAAATCGGAACGGGAAGCAAGATATTAGGGTTATTAAGATTAAATCAATTTGTGTATTAAATATTTGGTTTTCTTGATTAAAAAAATTGATCGACAATTTTATTTTAAAAAAATTAAATTTTTTTCCATAGTTTAATAGAAAGTGAGTACTCGAAATCAACCCATAAAAAAATCTCAATTTTTTTATTAGAATAAAATGGTTATCCAGTTTTTTTAATTTCTTAATAACCCAAATTAATTAATCTTAATAACCCTAATCTATTAATACCTAATACCCAAATTAATTAACCTAAGCTATTAATACCTAATACCCAAACTAATTAATTAATCATAATAACTCTAATCTATTACTTCCCATTCCAATTTCTTAATAACCCAAAATAATTAATGTTAATAACCCTAATCTATAAATACCTAATACCCAACTTAATTAATTAATCTTAACAACTCAATTTATTACTTCCTATTCCAAAAAAATGTAAAAAATTATCCAAGCCTTTTCACCTTAAGACTTCAATTAGGTGAAAAGAAAAAAAGAAAGGAAAGATTGTGTGTTGTTTGTTTTATTCTAATAATGTAAGATAAATACAAAATTTAAGGCTTAGAACCATTTATTTCGAGCTTTTGGACTTTTCAATTCATAGATGTGGATTTCAAACCTATGAATCGGGATATTCTCGAAATTTAAAAAGAAAAAAAAAGGAACGAAGTGACTTGGACAAATTTTTTTTGTCGATAACCTCAGACCAATCAATCAAATATTGATTAATACATAACCGATCGAATACTACTTAAAAACGACTCTTCTGCTTAGAAACAAAATGTTCCAAATGCTCCTAGAAATTCTTGCTCCCATTAGACCATTTGTATCTATATGCATCAGGATCTCGAAATGTTCTAGGACTCTTTCAAATTCGATAAATGTTGATTTATCGTATATTTCATTATAGTTCTATGATTCAGAGTATCATTTCTTATATGATCCCTTTAAATTCATCAGATCAATTCATTAAAAAGAATCCATCCAATACATTTCTTATGTACTTATAGGTGCTATATTAGATTTGAATTAAATCTCGCATTAATCATTATTATCGATACAATTATTTACGTGAAAAAATTATTTCCATGAGTTTATAATTAAACTAAAATCACATGGATATTTCAATTACCTAATTATGTCCCAAAAAATTAGGTACTATCATGAGAAATAAAAAGAGGGTATAATTCATACATCAAATCATGATTAAGCCATTTTGTAATCTAGCATTTAATAAAATTGTTTATAAAATGAGCATTATGAAAGTAGTTTAACGAAATTGTACACAAACGCCAACTAATTACTTGAATGAGTATTTTGTAAAAAGGTGAAAAAATTTAAATGTAATCCACTCTAGTTTACTCGTGATGAAGGTGATATTGGTTTGGTTCGGTTAAATTTTTAAAATTTTTTAAAATATTAATCATAATTTAATTCAGTTTAATTATTGTTTTTTTATATTAACTTTTAGACTTATTTTAATAAAATAAGTTTTATGTTATGACTTTTTAAATATTATTCAACAAAATTTTAAAGTGTTTTTATAAATGTTTTTCAAAAATTTAAATTATTTTCATTATTTTAAATATAAAATATTTATTTTTATATCATAAAAAATTAAAATTAATTATATATTAAATAAAAAACAAATATTGCAATTTTTGACCTCAAATTCTATAAACCGTGCAATTAACTCGATTTTCAATTCTATATATTAAGTAACACACGCGGAAGAAATGAAGCAAAGCACCGCTAAAGCTCTCGACCCACTTAAAGGTCAAAAAACCTCTGCAGTCAAATTTTCTCTCCTTTTCTCTTCCATCCTCATTCTCCGGGAAAACCAGAAAAAAAACCCCTAAAACCATGCAAACAGCCCAACCCCCAAAACCCCATCCTCTCTACGACATAATCATCTTAGGAGCCTCAGGTTTTACTGGCAAATATGTAGTAAAAGAGGCTCTGAAGTTTCTCAACACCCCATCTTCTCCTCTTAAAACTTTAGCACTTGCTGGCCGTAGCCGTGAAAAGCTTGTTAAAACTCTTCAATGGGCAGCCCATCCTAGTTCTCCTCCCAATGATGTTAGTGTTATCACTGCCGATACTACTGACCCACCTTCGCTTTCCAGTCTTTGTAACCAGACGAAGCTTTTGCTTAATTGTGTCGGACCTTATAGGATCCATGGTGAACCTGTTGTTGCTGCTTGTGCCTCTTCTGGGTACCCTTTTTCCCTTTTTGAATGTTTTTCATATTCTTGTTCCTGTACGCGGATTTTTGGATTTGTTGTTAAATGGTAGGAATCGGGGTTTCTTTAAGGATTCTTGAGCGCTAATATGCAATAATGCTATGAAATTTAGTTTGTTTATGGGGATTTATTCTTGATAATTTTAAAAGCGTGGTGGAAATTAATTAATCTTGATGGTAAAGAACTTATTTTAGGTACCTTTTGGACAAGTTCTTGAAAGTTGAAAGTTATACATAATCTAGGTTATGTATTGGAATGTGTTTGCCTTGTTCTTTTATGTCAATTAGGCCTGAAGATGTTTATTTTATTTTATTTTTTGCCTTTTGTTATAGGATTTATTTCTAAAATAATGAGTTTTATTTAGCTTGCATTCTCTTCACTATCAGCTAAAGTTTTTCATCACTTCATTAAGTTATCCTACAATTAATCTCACAATTTCTTACTTTGAACTAGCAACGAATATCTACGTAATTCAATTTATTTACGCTGTTATTTGTTCATTATGTTAGGTGTGATTATTTGGATATAACTGGAGAGCCTGAGTTTATGGAAAAAATGGAGGCCAAATACCATGAAAAGGCTATGGAGACAGGTTCATTGATTGTTTCTGCATGCGGATTCGATTCGATTCCTGCTGAAATGGGGGTTATGTTCAATATGAGGCAGTGGGTGGCTCCTGCTGTGCCAAACCATGTTACTGCATATGTAAGTTTGGAGTCTGATAAAAGAATTGTTGGGAACTTTGCAACATATGAATCAGCAGTTTTGGGTGTGGCGAACATGGATAAGTTGCAACAGTTGAGGCGTTCCAGACCCAAGAAACCTAGGCCTGTGGTAAGTGATCACTCTACATTTCTGTTTGTTGTTGATATCCTAGTGTTTCATGGTTTGTCTGGGACATTAGTTTGTTGCAGGATTAGGAATGCTATTTGGATTTTCTAGATATTTAAGAATTCTATGGTGCCCTTGCTTGATTTAGTTTCTGACCTCATCTTACTTCAAGCAATTACATTTTTTGTTGCTGTGTATTTCGTCGATATAATGCTCTATTTGGCTGTTAGTTTGAAAATTGAGAAGGACAATTAACTTTTAATCTCAGTAATCGCTTCAAGCAACTAGATTTAGGGTATATATGTTTTCTTGATTATACATAATCCTGGATATATCTGTCTCTGCGGGTCATCACA
This sequence comes from Gossypium hirsutum, assembly GCF_007990345.1. Taxonomy (NCBI): domain Eukaryota; kingdom Viridiplantae; phylum Streptophyta; class Magnoliopsida; order Malvales; family Malvaceae; genus Gossypium; species Gossypium hirsutum. Next base: position 102,448,856 of record NC_053428.1, on the reverse strand, counting down.
AAGTTGTAATGTGAATCCGAAAAATGTTCCATTTGCACCCATATCTAGTGTGCAAGCAACTTCATTATGATTCTCAGTAATACCTGATTTGCTTTACGGTTAGATCAAGAGGAGATGCTTCTAGCATTTGTAGTTGTACATATATCGACTATAATAGCAGTGTGCTACTGATGACTAAAGCATGGGCTTGTGAGTGATGGTGAAAATGAAGCCAAGCTAACAAATTACCCTATATGGTAGTCATGATTGGTGGCAATATAAGTAAGACTATGTGGCTGCAGGGCTTAAAGATGGTGATAGTAAACCTCGGGCTTGGTGGCTGCAGTATTATTTGCCTACTTTGCAATATTATTCACCTCACATCGGGTGTGAGAAAATATACATTGTTTTGTTCTTATCTGTTGCTAGTATAGGTCGTGGAATCCTTGTACCCGAGGCTGATATGATGCTTGGGCATCCAGACTTGTTCAAACCTCTCTTGCAAACCATGATGATAGCTGTAGCTTTGGAATAGTTTCTTTCATTAAGAATCATAAAATGTTATATTTAAACAAACTGATTCTTTATATTTCTAATCATGTGATTTACCAGTTAAATCTCGCATATTCAATACTGAAAATTAAGAATTGCTAGATGATGATTCTCGCAATGTCTTATAACAATCCTTACTTTTACGGTTGCAGATTCCTGGTCCCCGTCTTCCCAAGGGACCAACTATCGAATACCAGGAGAAGATTGGTCTCAGGGCTTTAAAGTTACCCACAGCGGATGCTGTAGTTGTTCGAAGGACTCTCGTTACTCTGATGGAGAACCCCCATGGTCTCCCTGGGATCAATGAGAGTCCTGAACATATTGGAAAGAGGGAGGCCTACTGGTCATCAGTGAAGCCAGCTCATTTTGTAGTGAAAATAGCATCTAAATCCCTATTAGGCATCTACCGAATCCTCGGAGTTGGGGTTTTCATTGGACTGTTGTGTAGATTTTCATTTGGGAGGTGGCTTCTATTGAAATTTCCCTCATTTTTCAGCTTTGGGTGGTTCCGGAAGACCGGTCCCTCTGAGGACGAGGTGAGAAGTGCATCATTTAAGATGTGGTTTGTTGGATACGGATTCAGTGACTGCAACCTGGCTTCAGAAAGAAACTCGAAACCTGACATGGAAATCATAACGAGAGTAATGGGACCTGAGATTGGCTATGTGACAACTCCGATAAGTCTAATTCAATGTGCTCTCATAGTTTTGAGCCAACGAGAAAACCTGCCAAAGGGCGGAGTTTATACCCCTGGCATCGTCTTCGGTCCGGATCTCCAAGAACGGTTGCAAGAGAATGGAATTTCATTTGATGTCGTTTCAAAGACTGCTCTGCCTAGCTCTGCCCCTGCTTAAAACTGGTAAGCCTTTTGCACAAAAGGCTTGATTATGAATCAATTTCTTCTTGACGAAATAAAATACATACAACAATCGAACAATTTGATAACATCGAAAGATGTTTCTTTTTTTAAGTTGTGATTGGAAGAATTTGTTGTGTGTTTTCTTAAGCTTCTGTTTCTTCAATGCAAGAAGCTGTATATATAAAATTTACATGAATATGATCGTTTTGATTCTTCTAACATAGACCAATACATTTTCTCCCTTTTACCAAACCTTTTTTGGGCCCAGAAGCTCAGTAATTTCATCCCAAAGTACAACACTTGCTACACTGCCAAGACCAATTACATTTGGACTACTAGCTGCAATTGTCCAATAACCAGCCCTAATTTCTTCATTCAATTGGCCTTTTTCCCACCCATAATACCCATCAAAGAACCTCAAATCCCCTGCCCCTATCACATTCCTCTTCACCATCTCAGCTGCACACCCCGCACTCTCTTTTGTCCCATAGTATAACCCTTCCATTACTTCTCCGAAAACCCCGCTCTTTTCATCCATTCTCGGAGTCACCAAAAATAACCCTTCTTCCAATGGCCCACCGAAAAACAACTGCCTGTCCGAAAATGTCCCTGCGATGTCTAGGGTCGGTGATCTCATTTCTTTGATCGACATGAGGGATGGTCGGTTGAGGATGATCCCGGATGGGCCAATTGGTCCTGTTGATAAAAGTCGGATTACCGTCCGTTCGAAAATATGTACCCCATCGAGCTTCTCAGTCGCGATGAGTAGACAACCCTTTTCGGGCTCATGGATGGTGTGGACCCATTTGTCGTTTATTGCAACTGATGGAGGGTGATCCACTACTGTATCAGGATTGGTGGAAGATGAAGAGTCTCAGGCTTTGATACTTTCTCTAATGCTACTAGCCTTGCTCTAAATGAACGCCAATCAGAATCAAGTGTTGGCTTCTTGTCATCATCTGACGGTGAAGATGAATCCAAATGGCAGCCTATCATTGGCACATTATGATTATGAACATTCGATCTATACATAAAATCTCTCGACGAAGAGATATGTAAAGATTGTTAAGACAAGGTGTATACGATAATGATATGTAAATATACAAGTACGATTCATATATAGAAATTCAAGAACTTACATGTGATGGAAGATGGGAAAGAAACTTTCCTAGAGTGAAAAAGGTTGGGGTTTTTCTTAGTAAAAGTAAGTGATCTAGCCTTGATTGAGGGCACAATCTCAAGACTTTTAGTGAAGGAATTTGATGAGAGAAAGCAAGCTTCCATTTTTTTTGTTCTCTACGTTCTTTGCTTAGTTTGATCCTGGGGGATAAGAGAGCAAATAGAAAGCAATTTATAGTTGGAACGGGACTAAATTTGAACCACAAGCTGAGTTCATTCCCATCCCAATCAATCCAAGTTGGGGGGTGAGGATGGGTCAGTGGATATGACTTCACACATGGCAGAAGTAGGGAACATTTGGTCACCAAAACTTGGACCATCAATTTGTGGGTGATGGATTATTGAACTATTTCTAATCCCTTTTTCAGATGTGTCGAGTTCTTAGCCAGTCATTTGCTATAAAGAGAGTATCCGAGTAGACGCTTTTTGATGATGTTGCCTGCCTGTTTTTGTCTTCTGATGGAGATAATAATAAGATAAATGAAAGGCCAAAGGGGATCTGTTTATCTTCTTCTCAAAGGATGGATAGACTTTCTTCTTGGCAGCCACTCTCAAATTCATTCAACACTTATTATATTAATAAACTATAGGCTAATGAGTAATTAGAGCATTAGTTTTAACGAATTAGATCGCTAGTGTCCCCCGAGTGATTCCTAATAACAGAGGCATCAACAATATAGAGGAATCCATGCCAACCTTCAACAATCCACCCCATTTTTAGGAAGGTAGTGTTTAAGGGAAAAACGAGAGACAATCCTTGTATCAACAGATTGTGTTTGAATGTATATATATAAAACCGAGTGGATTTAATTTAGTAGCTTTGTTTCTTGTTAGGAAAATTTATTAATAATATATATTTTTAATTTTTGTTAAAGCCAAAGTAATAATAATAATAATAATAATAATGATAATAATAATAATAATAATAATAGCATATATTTGAAGAATTGATAACTTAACTTTATTGTCAAGGATTAAATCCTTTATCCTTGAGACAATTTCTCGTCACTTGATGCACATGGTTTTGATACATTTACTTTCAAGATTAGGGATGACAATGGAAAAAAACAGAGGCAAATATTACCAAATCCATTACCGCTTCACAGTTGGTTATGTCTATATGACCACCCACCTCGTTCCACTATGGATATATACTTTTGAAAACCATTACCACCTCCATGGATGTTGGACACATCCATCCCTGCCTCATTATGTCACACTTCAATTTAAATAATTAAACATAATTCTTCAATAAAATATTTAAACATAAAATATAAGGATTTTCTACATTATGTTATCATATTTTTACCCTTTTAATAATTTATATATACAAGGATAAAATATAATTTCATATAGTGGAACAGGTCGGGGTGAGGTAAGCAATTTTCATAACCGCTCCATGTCCACTATCCAAAAGAAAAAATGCACCTTGCCCTGCATCCATTTTTCAAACCAAAAAATCCGTTTCAGATAAAATCCATCGATTCGAATTTTGCCATATCTATCAAAAGGTTAAACTTTAATTGTGTTTAGAAAAACTAATAATACCTCACTATTTATAATAATAGACTAAAAAAAAGGGACAATTTGTTTTTCTTAATTGTAAAATTGTATATATAAAAACTTTTACTTTTTGTGTTAGTCCCCATACTTGTATGAAATTTGAGATTAAGTCGTGTACTTTAAAAGTTTAAAATTCGACGCTTTTGCTTTTTCAATTTAAAAATCTTAGTCTATTCATATTTGTTGTTGGTAGTTTCTATTAAAATTTGTCAACTTAAACATATTTATTTTTGAATCAATCATATACTACAATGCATGAGGGCAACTTAATCAATATGTTAAATTGATAAATTTTGACAAAAAAACACTTGCGATTTTATTGATTGAATTGAGATTTTCAAATAAAAAAGGTTGGAGAACTTAAATTTTAATTTTTTAAAGTATATGGATTAAATCTTGGAATTTGTCAAAGTAAAAAGACTAAAACCATATTTTATCACCTTATTTTATCACTTTCAAATCTCAAACCGAAAGTTAGACCCAACATAATCAACATCAACTTAGTTGACCATGCACTCCACGCATTCATCAAACAGCAGCATAATCACAATAAGTGCCAGCATTTTAGTTATAGTGAGATCAATGCTACAAGCATTAGATACTTGAATTTAGAAAAAATAGTGCAGATAAAGTTGATTTTCCTTTATGTATGACATGGCAATGCATGAATGTTCCCTCCTTTCACCAGAAAAATGGATATGGAATTATCAATCATCCAACCATGACAAGTCAAAGAAGATCTTGAATTATCAATTCAAATGTTTAATCATCTAATTTGAACAAATATGGAATACATTATGTTTACAAATATAACCATTCCCCCATGCTGCAGAATACATGCTTTTACAGAAGGGCTTCAACCAATTTGATTGTTCTGCTGCTTGTGAATTGTAATTAAACAATCTTGTAGCAGGGCATCTATTTAAATCACTACCTATCGACTTCTACCGGTAAGGATGTATCTTTGGGATGTACAACTTGCTTAAGGTCCTGACCCAACCTGTCAAGCATTTGATATATTCTGTCGAATTTAGGGTGTGATCTATCGAACACAGTGAACTCATGGACTTCATTGTCTATTTCAATAGAACTTGCTCCTGACGGTTTCTGAATCCCTATGCTCCTCATCCGGAGCCTTACGCTTGCAGCACTGTCCCAATCCCCTGATGCAGCAAAAATATTTGCTAACATGGAATAATTTCCCGGATCAGAAGGATCCAACTCAAGAAGGAGATCAAGCACCTTCTCTGCAAGTTCCACAGCATCATGCAATCGGCATGCTCCCAAAAGAGTGCCCCAAATAATGGCATTTGGCTCAAAAGGCATGGTATGTACAAGCCTAAAAGCTTCCTTCAAACGTCCTCCACGGCCTAAAAGGTCAACCATACAACCGTAATGCTCGATTTGAGGAACAATCTCATAATCTTTTTCCATTGCGTAGAAGTATTCTACTCCCTCATCAATCAAGCCTGCATGGGTACAAGCACACAAGACGCCTACGAAAGTAACTCTATCTGGCTGAAACCCTTCCATCTTCATTCTAGAGAAAATCTGAAGTGCTTCACTTGCATGCCCGTGCATAGCAAATCCGTGCAGCATAGCATTCCAAGAAACTACATCTCTTTTTGTCATTCTATTAAAGACGCTCCAAGCCTTGTCCAGACTACCACACTTTGCATACATATCAACTAATGCATTACACACTGCAACGCTACATTTAAACTTAAGCCTCTTTATTGAATCATGCACTTTTACACCCACCGCTAATAAACCAGACTCTGCACAAGCAGCCAAGATACTAATAACGGATCCATCGTCCAACCTCAATCCATCTCGCTCCATTTGATCATACAAGCTAGCAGCCTCTTTGGCTAACCCCTTTTCTGCATAGCCGGATATAATAATAGTCCAAGGAACCAATGTCTTGAGCGGCATTTTATCAAACAAAACTCTAGCCATGTCCATATCCCCAGCCTTGCTATAACCCATAACCATCGTTGACCAAGACACAACATTCCTCTGAGGCATCTTTTGAAACAATTCAAAAGCTTCTTCCATTTCTCCTGCTTTAACAAAGCCATCCAAGATTGTATTCCAGCTAACTATATCTCTCTCAGGCATTTCATCAAACAACTTCCGAGCTTCCCTTAACTGCCTAACTTTCAGCAGCCCCGCTATCATAGAATTCCATGTAACAATATCTCTATCTTCCATTATTGTAAACAACTTCAAAGCTGCTTTAATACCCAATTCTCCAAACTTTGAATAACTATCAATAAGAGCATTAGGTACAAAAATATCACTCAAAAAACCATTCTTTTCAATCAGGGTATGCATCATTTTCACCAATTCCAAACTATCACAAGCCTTTAAAAGAAAAGGGTAAGTGAAATTATCAGCCAAAACGCCATTCCCTTGCATTTCAAAGTAGAAAGAAAAAGCCTGGCTTGGCTGCGAGTTTTGCACACAGGCTCTTATCAAAGTGTTATACAAATGAACATTGGGGAGTTGAATTTGGCTAAAAACGTTAAGAGCTAAGGTCAATTGGCGGCAAAGAGAGAAAGCTGAGATTAACTTGGGAGCTATGTAAACGTCGTGATGAAGATTTTGTTTGATTATTTGGGCTTGGAGCTGTTTAACATGGCTTAAATTATTGCATTTGTGGAGGTCTTGGAGTTTTTGTTCAAAGAGTCTTCTTGTAGAGGACCATGATGGGGATTTAAGAGGTATGGACATGGGGTTTTGGAAGGGTATAGAGATGGTAAAATGGTAGGAATTTTGCATGAAACTGGTGGGGTTTCAAGTATTAGCTTGAATTGAAAATTGATAAGGTTTAAACTTTGGAAGGGGAATCGATAAGCTAAGCTATTCATCAGTTTTTCTGGTCAAGGTTTTTTCCTTTGTTTTTATTAATTGAAAGTCTTTTTGGGCTTCCTTTCATCTCCGGTGGCATTTTTTTTGGCAATGAAAACAAGCGTATTCGGGATAGAGATATTTTTCAATATCTACCCTAGTATCAAAATCTGATCTCAGATCTTATATTCCCTCTTTATAATATAATTTTATAATAAATTTTTAATTTATTCAATTTAGCTCCTAATATTTTAAAATTATCTCACAAGCTTAATTAATTTTATAATTTAGTCCTTATCATGATCTAAATTTAACTATCAAATTCAAACATAGTTCATCAATTTCTCTATAATGGCAATTTGCTAAAAATTGAACAATTGAACAAATTAGTACATGGTCTAGCTAAATCAAGCTCACATGATCATAAATCTATAAAAATCGAATGAAACTTTCAACAATGGAGGTATTTTTCTCTCTTCTTTTCTTTTCTTTTCTTTTCTTTTTGGTTGACGCTGGAAGAAAATGAATTGGTTTTCATCTTTCTTTCGACTTAATTGAGCTATCTATATAAGGATTAAGCTTTGATTAATTTAGCTAATCATGGTTATTACTTTAATTAGTCTGTGAATTATATTCTTTAATCTCAATTACATAAATTAAATGGTCATCACCATCAAAGTCCACTAACTTTTAAAGAACAATGGTTTAATAACCATTTTGGTTCTTTAGACAATTTTTATCTAAGTCCTCAAGCATTTTCTTAATTATAACTCAATAGCAATGGACTTTTATATTTTAGTCCCTGAGTTTTAATTAATTATTTTCTCGATAAAATTACTTAATTAAAATTTAATATATCTTCTTAATAACTCCATTAATTTTTATGTTTCGTCCTTACGAACTCAGTTTATGGAAATGAGATTTTGAAACTACATTTTTCAACACCATTGAAAATCGAATTGTTACAGAATTATTTAGATTGTGTATGAATGAATCAATGGAACAAATAACATTTAAGTCTCTAAAATTATCAACTCAAAATCCAAGTGCACTACCAAACCATATCGCTCTAGCAAAAGAGCATTTCACAAAAGGAGTCTTCAATATGTATTCTCTTTTGTAATTCCTAGTTGAGTGGAAGATCATTATGAATAATCTTTCAAATGAAAAGGATGATTTTATTAGGGAGTTTAAGCATCCAAAGACTTATCTAGAAGCTTTTAGGTTGAGGCATGTCATTCGATGGTGGCAAGATAGTTAATGAAGCTAAATAAGAATATCCAGATTCTGTGGTGTAATTCCCCACCAAATCATGGGTCCATATTAGTTTGACTTCTTTATAAAACGCATTCCTTTCTTGAGGAGAGTGTCCAAATAAGAGGATGAAAGTAGACCTTGCAAATGATTGAAGGACCAAACATTTCTAGCTTTAGGAATTAAATATCTTAAACATAAAGAGTGAGCTAAAGTATCAATAGATGCAAAGCTTTTGTGAAAGATGTTTCCATTTGAAATATGAATGTCTTTACCATTGTCAAGTTGCCAATCAAAGTCCTTGAAGAAGGAGATCTCTACCTTGAAGATGTTGGAAAAATCTCGATTTAAAAAAGATTTTTTTACACAACGAAAAATTAAAATTTTGAAAATTGACCCGGTTTGTGATATATATAGTAATAAACCTTAGACTAAAATCGTACTTATGTTTTCAAATAAACAGACCTTTGATGTTTTTCGGCTTTCAACTAAACGATCTTCTCCGCTATTCTCATAATACGAACTGCTTTGAGTGTGGGCTTGAACCAATTGAATTGAAACACAGAACTAGAAAAAGTTTTTTATCCTTTTGGGGTGAAAACGAAAATTCTCTCTTCTTTAATAAAAACTAGTAAAATTGTTATTCTGCAAAAATATAAGTAATAGCTGAGAATAAATTCTCTCTATTTTCGGTAGAATAAAAATCTCTCAAAGTTGTGTAAATAGCTCTACCAGTGTCATCTATTTATAGGAGAAAGTATTCCAATTAGATGCATGACCTCATGAATGGTTCTTAGACTTTCATTTCAGTTGTTCCTCAATCGTACAAGCTTCTTGAACCGTTTCTCCCAAATCAATATAAGTTCGAAGATCTAAAACATCAATGATGTTCTCATTCAACCCGGCTACAAATTGAGTTATACTATCTTCCTCCTCCTCATTCTTATTAACTCGTTGCACTAGCATTAGCATCAACATCACTATCTCATGAAAATATTTCGTCATAGATTTATTACCTTGAATCATATTTTAAAGCTTTCGTTTGTTTCCCCTATAGTAATGAGGTGGAATAAAGCATTTTCGCATGATTTGCTTCAAACCATCCCACAAATCGATCGACCTTCCATGGTTCATTTGTTGGCACTGTAATAATTGAGTCCACCAACTCAAAGCATAGTCAGAGAATTCCGAAGTAACTAATTGAACTCTCTCTTCCTCGGAACATTTGCAATATTCAAACATTAGTTCAATTTTATTTTCCCAATCACAATAGGCATTAGGATCATGCTTGCCTTTAAATGGTGGAACACTAAATTTTGGTTTAGCCACAAAAAATTGGCCACCGACATTAGTACTAAAGTTGCATCACAAGTATGCAAGCGACATTTAATACATCCAGAAGACTGTTGAAGCTCATAACCATCATTACAATCATTGGTTTTATCATTAGGGGGAAGAGGCTACTCATCATCATCATCGTTAACATCCAATTGAGTCAAAGTTTGGCTGAAAGTTTGTTGAACTGCCTCGTGTTGAAGGACACAAGCTTGCAATGTGCCAACCTTATTTCCCAAAATTTTTTAAAGTTCTTCGAATATTGTTGTAAGTTTATCTATGGTAACCAAGGATGTATTATGTTTCTCTTCTTGACTACATGTGCATGCCATTATTAGAGGCTGAAAATTAAAAAAAAAACTCAAATAAGAAAAGTTTATCAAAGAAAATTATACCTCACTGTTAGCACTCACAATAAAATAAACTCTAAGAGGCAAAGAAAAGAAGTTAGGATTTTCTTACTTGTAACTTTTAAAGAGTAATTAAACTCGATAATATTCAAAAAAGATGTGAGATCACTCTTTAACAAAGCTAACCTAAGGCTCTAAAAAGTCAAAAAAAAAACTCAATTTCAAAGGAAGTAAGTTGTGTGGAGAAAAGAGAGGCAACTCTTTTCATACCTATTAACACAAGAAACGAAAATGTATTAGAATGCATACTAAAATAAGAAAAACAAAAAACAAAAGAGAACATAAGGCTAGAATTAAAGAAATAAAATTACCTAATAGAAACCCAAAACAATGGAAAAAACTTGAATTTTTCGATCAATGTGTTTCTGATGTGCTAAAATCATGAAATTTTATCTAGAGCTTTCTCAAATGATAAAAAATTAATTTGAAAATTTTTGGCACAAAATTCCTCCCATAGAATATTTTTCAACTTCTTTTTCACTTTTTTGAATGTTTTTTATATTTTCAACTTTTTCTGTGAATATATTTTTTATTATAAAATAGTGCCTAAAAGTAGTGATCAAAATTCCTAATTAAAATGAGGTTGTTTACCAACTCAAACAATCAAATTTTTCAAAAAAAATTCTAGGTAAAATAGTTTTGGAGACAACAAAAAAAATTGCAGCAAGAAATTGACTATTAGCACATATGAGAAATGACAAAAAAACACCCTTATTAGCAGACACAAGAAATTAGCAAAAATGCCCAAATTTGATACCAAATGATAGGGAGAAGTAAACCAAGATTGTATTTAAGTTGTTCGGCTAAAAAAAAATTCAAATCTAACCTGAAAAGAAGAAACCAAACAGATTTAGAAAAATAAAGAAAAAAAAGCGAAAACAACTAAAAGAAGAACAAAAAGAACAATAAATAAAGAAAATAGAAATTAAAAGGTGGAAGATGAATCAAATAAACTAATGGATATGGATAACAGATAGTTGCTCGATTGAACCCTTTGAGATATAAACCCTAATAAATTCAATTAATGACTCTAATAAACCTTCCAAGAAATAATCATTAGAAAATTGAAGAATGAAGAACGGAATCCCACGACTCTTTGAAGGAATTGAGAAGAAAAAAATCGCTTCTAAAAATTAGAAGAAAGCAATCTTGCATGAAAGAAATTAACTCCAAGAGTTGAAAAATTTATTAATGAGTGAATCTCTTTAATGAATAATGAAGACATCTTTGTATAGGCTAACTAATTACATTCAAATAAAACTTTCAAGTATAATAAAACTATATTTAATCTAAACAAGAGTAGCTTTAGTGGAACTAAACTTTCTTGTTGACTAAGAAACATAAAACTTCTCAACACCTTAAAATACTTAAACATATTCTAAAATTTAAAATAAATAAATAATAATATAAAACCTAATAAATGGAAGATCGAGCTCATATATAATAAAAAAAAGCCTAAAAATTGAAACCAGTATGATTTAAACTCAAATTAAAGCTTAAAACTTGTGATTTCCAGTAATAATCCCGTCCAAAAATTCTGCCCGCATGATTTTCACTAAAACAGTCATAATTTGAGATCGCAAACTCAAAATCAAGTGATTCAAAGTGTATTGTGAAGCTAAGAGACAGATCTTCTATTGACATAGAGAACACTGACCCAAAAATGCTTGGATCGCTTCTAAAAATACACCGCAAGTCAACTGATTATGACATGGGCTAAGTGTATAGGTTTGACTGGGCTTCTTGAAATGTAATGCCTAAGCTTGTTAACATCTTCCACATTGGTTTTTCATCATGGATTGAGACTTTAAGTCCACAAACAAACTTGGACTCATCTAATTCATCCTCACTCCGTATTGAACTCCAAAGTCCAACACTTTGAAACTTCAACTCTTCTTCACGAAATTTCTTCGTGATAAAGTTTTGAATGAAAAAATTGAGTTTTGACGTCAATTGCTTGGATTTAAATCTAGTGATTAGGCCTTAAAGGAAACTAAGTCCATCCCTATCATGGGCCTTGAAGTGGATCGAATAGCTCATATCATACATTGTTATATTATATATATGATATAGTTTTTTTTCATTATTTTTGTATTTAATTCTATTATTTTTCCTAAATTTATAAATAAAAGTAAATAATTTTTTTATTTTAAAGTTTTAAATAAATTAATATATTTTAATTAACATATGCAATTAGATGATACATCGCATGATAAAACTAGATTATAATAGGTTAAAATATATTATAAGTAGCCAACAATCTCTTAATATAGTGGCAATAGTTTTATATTATAAGTATGAGAGTTTGAGTTTGAGTTTGATATCAAGCAATTTTATTCCGCTCTCCCAATTATCAAAAATATATATTGTAAGTCCTTGTACTCTTTATAGATTTAGAATTTAGTTCATGTATTTTTATTTTCAGAAATTTAATCTCTCTACTTTTCAAATTTTAAAATTTCAATCCAATTGTTGACACCGTTAAATTTTTCTGTGTGATATTTTTGAAATAAAAAAAGTACTCACTTGATAACCATATAACTAAAAAAATGACATTGTAATATGATTAAATTTGATAAAAGAATTTCAACGGTGTTAAAAATTGGACTTTTATTTTTTTCAAATGGACTAGCATTTTTAAAATTTTTTTTTTGAAAGAATTAACTGATGCTTTTATTTGATGGGATTCTTGACCTAGATACAGACGCAATAATAAATTCAAACTACAACGTCCTACTTTAATTGACACCCAAAATGGTGCATTGGAGAAATAAAAAGTAGAAAAAATTAAAGAACACAATAACTTAAAACTTGTAAAAGCAAACAAAAAGACTTAAAGCTAAATATAAATGAAAACCTAGGTCTGGAATCCCATTTTCTTAACGTTGTACCCAAAAACCCATTTTGCATCAGCCACTGTAAAGACACTTCATTCATGCAACTCACATCATCTGGCTTTTCAATCCCCAGTCTCTGTTATTTTCCGCAAGTTCATCGAAACGATCCATCATTATCAGGTCCAGACTCGTCAATATTATTTATCTTCTATATTTAGTGCGATTTTTGTAGCGGTTTACCAGTTCTTCCACCACGCGGGGCGCCTCTTCCATCCAGTATCACGGGCCTTCATACTTCCGTCCTTCTAACGCCAATTGATGCGCCACTTTATTAACTTCCTTTGGTACGTGTTTGAACTGTAAACTTCTAAATTTGTGTGATTTCCTCTTTATTTCTTAGATTAAACTTCCAATACATAATTTATCTTTTATTGTAAGGTTTACTTTCCTAATAGCAGTCAGCGCATCTCCCTCAACACATATAAATTGAAAACCTATTTCTTCCACCATAGAAACAGCCTATAAGCACGCCCTCGCCTTGGCCGTTATTAGATCCGCAATATTCTCCCATGGGTAAGTACACGATGCCATCACCAAACATTCTTTATTTCGTGCAATGATTCTTGATATTGATGTATGATTGTTTTGATTAAAAGACGCATCAAAATTAATTTTTATAACATCTCCCCTAACTGGTTGCCACACATTATTGTTCTTCTCATTGCTGATCTTCAATACCTCACCCATATACTTTATTTCTGCACAATATGTGATGATAAAACCCACAATTTCACGCACTCAGTCCCTTCTTCCCTCATGATAAATTCTGTTCCGGTTGTACTAAATAGCCCATAAAAAACCAGTTCAGATTTTGCATTATTCATTAGTGTGATTTTCATATTCAACTGCTAACCATTTTTTTTCCAATTTGTTTCTCTATTGGTTGTTGAATTAATAATCCCCAACTCACGGAGTACTTGTCGAGTGAAGTTGCAATCTCGAAAGAGATAGTTCACCATCTCCTCTTCTTCTTGGAATAATGGGAAAATCATATTAATCTCCAATTTGCAGAGTTTCAAACTATACAGGACCGACACAAATTCATTAGTGACTTTTTACAAATGTATTCGAATCTTACTTGGTACCTTAAGGTCCCATACTTTTGTAAAAAACTTAGGGAGAATATTATGTTGTATGCTGAGTTCCTCTATTGTATTCATCCATCTGTAACCATTTTTCACTGTATAAATCCCTATACTATCGCCCCTCCAAATTAACACATCTTGTGTCTCACTGCTTGCCAACGGTATTGAGAGTATTTTCTGCATTTGCTCCTCATCGAATAAAGAATGAATATCCTACTGCTTCTAGGTAACAAAACCCCTTTCAATTAGATCTGCCACCACAAAATACCGAATATCTATATGCTAACATTGTACTCTTCTGTTTCCAGTTCCCAGTAACCATGCATCATTCCATATATTGACATTCTTACCATCCCCGATTCTCCAGCCAATCCCCTCTTCAAGAAGACGTCTAGCTCTACATATGCTTCGCCAGGTATACGAAGGGTAAGATCCTATTCTTGCAGTCATAAACTTCCCTTTAGGGAAATATTTTGCTTTCATTACTCGTGCAAATAAGTTGCGTAATAATTTTCCATCCCTATTTCGCCAACAGGGTCATATTAAGCATTAATAAATTCTTAAAACCTAGCCCTCTCTTCATTTTGGGGATACACAAGTCACTCCACTTACACCGATGTATGCCTTTGCTAGTTTTGGGATTACGCCACCAGAATTCACACATAATATTCTCAAGTTCATGGCAAAAAGAAGTTGGTAACTTAAAACATTACATCATATAAATTGGAATAGCTTGTAAAACGGATTTAAGAAATACCTCTTTACCCCTGACTGATAAGTAACGTACACTTCAACTGTATATCAGTTTGTTGAATCGTTATTTAATCCCAATAAAGGCATGATTTTTCCTTCGGCCAACCATTGTGGGTAGTCCTAGATATTTCTCTAGATTATTAGAAATTCGTACTCCCAATATATTCCCACCTGTTCATGTATCTCTTGATTAACATTACCACCAAAATAGATCAGATATTTGTCAAAATTAACCATTTGTCCCGATATTGCTTCATACTCATTAATTATGCTTTTCATAATATTAGCACCCTCAGTCGACACCTCTCCAAAGAAAACACTATCATCAGTAAAAAATAAATGAGTTACTGAAATATGAGTTCTTCCCACCCTTGCCCCTAAAAGCCTCCCCTCTCTCTTGGCCATGCCAATTAGATGTGAGAAACCTTCGGTACAAATAATAAATAAGTACGGGCTTAGGGGATCTCCTTGCCTTAAGTCTCTTGTAGGTTGAAATTCCTCCCCATTTTTTCCATTGGTCACCACTGTAAACACTGGTTATTCATCTCATTATAAGAGAAGTCTACTCCTCGCAGGATCCCATTTTTTACATCAGTCTTTCCACAAAACACCATTCGATCCTGTCATATGCTCTGCTCATATCAAGTTTTAAAGTAAAACCCCTGTTCGGATTCCCTCTTCTTTTCTTGAACGAGTGTAAAATTTTGTAAGCCACAAAAATGTTAGCTGTAATTTGCCTTCCTAGTACAAATGCTCATTGACTGTCATCAATACAATGATACAAAACTCGGGGAAATCTGTTGACAATCACTTTTGAAATTATTTTATAAATCACATTGCAAAGGCTAATGGGTCAAAACTGACTCATGTTCTTTGGTGAAATCACCTTAGGAATAAGAACTATGCTTGTATAATTCACCTCCTCAATGTCTCATCGATCATTAAGAACATTCAGACAGTACCTAGTGACTTCCTCCCTCATTATATGCCAATACTTTTGAAAAAATATTGTAGGAAAGCTATCTTTACCCGATGCTTTAAGAGGGGCTATAGATTTTATTGCTTCTACAGCCTCTTCTGCTTGAAATTCCTTCATCAAATTTTCATTAAGCTCTTCCGTAATACATGGTAAAATAGTTGAAATTAAGCTGTCGCTGTTTCTAACTTCTTTTGACGAAAACATATCTTTGAAATATTCTGTGGCTATTTTAGAGATTTTATTAGCCTAAGTAACCCATCTTCCAGAAACATTCTCTAACCCCTTAATCATGTTTTTTTTTCGATAATGAGAAGCCCACCTATGGAAAAATGTCGTATTTTTATCCTCCATTTGAAGCCAATTGACTCGCGCCCTTTGTTTCCAAAAAAGTTCTTCCCTATCAGCTTCGAGATTCATCTCCAATTTAACCTCTGTAATCTCTGCTAAAACCTCATCATTGATTTCTTCAGAACTCAACTCAAACATTCTCGAATTCAATTCTTTTATTCAGTGATCTCGTAACCCTTTCTCTTTCTTTGCCCATTTGCTCAATCGTACCCCTGGCTTGTTTAGTTTCGCCAAAGTATCCATCTCATTCTATAACTACCTTTGTTAAACTTGCTCCTCCAAATCTTTGTTTAGCATCCAGTCGGTATTAAAATGAAATTGCCTGTGTCGATCATTAAACTGCAATCTCTCATCTCTATTCGTATCAACTAACACCGGAAAATAATCTGAAAAACCATGTTGCAAGTGATTCACGAAGTACCTTATGAAAAGATCCTACCATTCTTGGTTAGCAACCCCTCTGTCCAATCTTTTCTTAATATTATTTCCAACCAATCTACCTCTTTCCAAAGTGTACCACTACCCAGAAAATCCCAAGTCATTTAGTTCACAATCTTCAAGTACCTCTCTAAACGCACCCATCTATCTTTCGTCCCTTATTCTTCCTCCTTGTTTTTCAAAAAAAAACTAAATTTTATTGAAATCTCCCAAAACTATCCATGGCTTGTTATTTCCACACTTCAGATGCCATAATAAATTCCATGACTCCTTTCGATTATTCTCCACAAACACTCCATAGAAACCCATAAATCTCCATACAATCTTTTCGTTTCCTTCATCTACCTCCACATCAATATGCAATTTTGAAAAAAATTTAAACTTAAATTCATTTCATCTCTCCATCCTAATGAAAATCCCCCTATTGTTTCTTCTGTGTCAACATCAATTTCATGTTCAAATCCACACTTTCTACTTATTTTCTCCATATGTTTTCTAGCAACCTTTGTTTCTATAAGAAACGAAATTTGGGGCTGAATGTGTCTCAATTTTTCTTTGAGACGATTAACTGCTCGTGGCTACCCCAAGCCACGAACATTCCAACTGAATATTTTCATTATGCCCGGTCGGCCTGCTTAACAGTGGCTGCCGATATTGCATTATCTAATCCTCCCTCCATTAATCCCCAACCATTATCAGAACCACCCCTTTTCTAGATTAAATCTTTGTCTTTTTTTTCCATCCACAAATTCAACAAGCGTATCTTCCAAATCAGCTTAATCTCTCATTCCCTTAAATTTTCCCATATTACCCTCTATCCTCAATTCCGTTGGTTTCTTAATATATCGCATAAACCTCCCCACAAACCCTGTACCTCCTTTATGTTCTCTTTGATTGGTTACATCAACACCAAATCTTCTTGCCGTATTCTCCCCGTCTATATCTATATTTTCCCACTTTTCATTCTCGGGTTCCTCCCACAACAATTTACTCGTCAACTGCCCTCCCCTTCTTAGTGTAGCCCTCAGAGATAGATCCCATCCAAATTCCACTTTCTGATCCTTAATGTTAATCGCACTGGACAAAAACTCTCTCTATGACCCAAACGGACACATTGAAAACAAAATAACGATAATTTTTCATATTGAAACAATGGATATACAAATTGATTTTGCCCAATACTAATTTGTTTCTTCCTTTTAATTGGGATATGGGTATCTATTGTAACTCGAATCCGCATATATTTACTTATCCCTCTCGTGACTATTAACGCATCATACTTTATAAAACATCCAATAAAATCCCCTAATTGTCGTGTCATCCCTTCCGTTATAAATCCAGACGGTAAATTGTGAATCTGCACCCAGAAAACTGTAGCCCATAATGAAACTGTTGATGGATTCTCCCCCTTATTAATCTATGAAATACAATCAGATGTCAGTTAAAGAACCATGGCATTCCATCCATAACCCGTTTCAAATCAATTTCACTATAGAATCGAAACAAAATACGCTTATCTTCAATCTCCATAATAGATACTCCTCGTAGCGGATGTCACAAATCCACCATCGTATTTTTTAAAGATGGGAAATTCACAACACTCTCTGTAAGAACTTGCCCTACCAGACATAATTCATATTCTGGATCAACAGATATTTCATCTCCTTCCACCACCAAAAGGTCCTCCTCATCCATAATATGAAAATTAGCTAAATCTACCCCCACCACATTAAGATTAACCATAACTCACGCCCAAAATTGAGATCTAACTTTATTGTTGTTGACAAACCCTAACTAAATAACCGCAGAACGCTAAACTCGTGCAATAAGGTAGACAACATTTTTTAAATCTTAAAAGTAGAAAAATTAAATCCTAAATATAATAAAAATAAAATATTTAAAGCATATTTTATCCATTATATAATAATATGTATAATGGATAAAAATTAGCATCTCTTTGACGAAATCTTTTTTAGGAAGCAAAATAAAACTGCCCATCAATGATTTTGTACGTGTAACCGCTCTTCAAAATCCCCATCACTCAGTGTACAAACATTAACCATAACAGCCAATAAGTATCTGTCATGTCAAACAACGCTCCCAGTAAAATTACACGTGGAGGGTGAATAAGCATCAAATAGAACATGAACCATGTAACTCTAGCACTGTCGATTTAATACGTTACAAAATAATCTTAATTAATTATTTTTCCAACTCATCATTTGACTTCAACAACAACAGCGGCAGCTATATATTGTAGTTACCATTACGACTCTTTTAGCAGCATTTGTCATTGCGAAGGGAAACATGGGAGTTGAAAAGAAATTCTTTGTTAAGTTTGAGTTGATGTTAATGGCGATTTTGATGATGGTTTCGATGGAATCTTCCATGGCGGCATTACATCGTGTTGGAGGCAAGCTAGGTTGGAACCCTAACGTTAATTATTCAGAATGGTCCGACCATGAGCGATTTTATGTCGGCGATTGGCTTCGTAAGTTATCTCCTTTCCTTCTTTGCTTTAAGTTGCTGAATATTTGGTTTATTTCCGTTTTAAAAATCGCTGATCAAACTTAAAACTTCTTCCAGGAACCAAAGTGTTTTCCCTCTATTAAATCAACTATAAAAGAGATATATCAGTTTATCAGCATTGTTTTTAATTTGTTTTACTTGATCATGTCTCTTCTTTTTTTTTACTGAAAAATGCTAAAATGATCTTTGAAGCATTTTCTTTTAAGTAAATGTTTTGTTTTTATTATACCAAAATAATTTGGGTAAAAGTATCATAAATACAGTAGATTGCATTTTGTGTACATGTACTTGGGTAAAAATTGGTCCATGTACCCTCAACATGAGCTGCACATGACACCAGTCCCTCAAATGGAAATTTTTCATTTAGGCCTATTAAAATTTTAAATTTGTAATGATAAAATTGCACTAACCCCCAAGAATGGTAAAATTTGTAATGGTAATGGTAAAAATATTCAATTTAATTTTGGCCTCCCTCAAATTTTTTTGACTTCGCCCCTACATGGCATGCCATGTATAACCAATCGGTTATTTTGTCAAGCCATATGCCACTTTTTAACATAAAAAATGGATGAATATTTTTAACTGAAAGAACTAATATGCTTTTTGGTTTAATAGGATAGAGACTAATTTACTCGTTCTTTTAGCAAAGAGAACAAAATTCAATCTAACTCTTAATATAAAGACTTCTATGATATTTTTATTTCAAATGAAATTTTCATTATATTCACAAATTATTTAAATATATTAAAATAAAGGCATATTTGATAGTAAGGCACCTTATAATGGTAAGGCACGTTATATTACTAAAAAGAGAAGATAACTACAGACTTTAAACATGAACTGTAAAATCGATATGTCATGTGATAAAAATATAGTTTTTTGTTTGATTATTATTGTAACCATAGCTCCATTTTAGATGCATTGCTAGCTGTAGATCATAACATAAAATGGTGCACAATAAATGAACATTATTAATTCAAAGAAAGGAAGAATTTAATGTAAGTGAGATACTGGTTGGGTTGATTTAATTTATTTGCAAAAAATGGTGTGGTTTAGGGTGATATATATAGATGGTTTTTGGTTAACTTTGGAGAAATATGAAAGCAAATCATTCCACAATATGAAAGCACCTTATCTTTTATCTTCTATCTAAAAGTGGTATATATGTATGGACAGATAACTATTTTCGTCTTTCTTTATTTAACATCAAAATATTTTGAAGGCTCCAATCATTTAAACCCATTTTACTCAAATCTTGCTTCTTGTTATTCAAGTCTTCAACTTCGACAAGCGCTACTTCAATGTTCTGGAAGTGAACGAGACAAGTTACGACAACTGCAATGATCAAGGTTTCATAAAGAACATCACTCGCGGTGGCCGTGATGTGGTTGAGCTGACACAGTTGAGACCCTATTACTTCCTCAGCAGCGGTGGCTACTGCTACCATGGAATGAAAGTTGCTGTTAACGTTGAAATGCTTCCACCTGCTCCGGAGCCGGCTCCGGTCAAAAATGGCTCGCTAACATCCGATGCTGTTCGCCTTAAGATTTTCCACTATATGATTTCCTTTGCTGTGGCATATTATTATTTGGTCCTTCTGTTTTAGATCAGACGGTTGATTGAAATTAAGCAGTAGTAAAATGTTGGATTATATCAATATTGATGATGGAAATGGAATATAATCTTCTTTTCTCGCCAAAAATGTATTCTTTAAATAAGAAAATGTATATTTATATTAAAATTTTATTAAAAAGAAAAATATTTAATAATAATTTTTATGTTAAATTTTAAAAAGATATAAATTTTTAAAAAGATTAAAAAATATATAAAATATTCTTAATACTATAATTATATATGTATAAAAAATAAACTTTAATGATATTATAATAAAATATTATATAACTATTATCAAAACCGAAATCGATGACTTAAATTTACACGATATTATAACATTTAATCATCAATGCATATATATAAACTATTAATATATCATATGATATGATATAACATTATATAATATTGTAGGAGGGCTAACTTTTAAATGTACGAAACATATACGGGCTTAGAGCATATTTTAACTAGTATGATAATAAGTAATATATAATACACTACTATTATATATAACTGTTATTATAACATAGATTATAATAAAAGATATAGTATGACATAATATTATAATGTTTTATCATTTATGCTTATATATAAACTATTAATATATGATACGATATAGTATTATATAATATAGCCGGAGCAAGGGCGAAATCAGAACAATTTTTTAGAGGACCGATGAAATTTTAATTTTTTATAGTCTATATCTTTATAATTTGCAAATGATTAAATTAAAATTTTTAAAAAAATTAAGAGCCTAAATAGAAATTTTACATTTTAGTGGGTCGAGCCCCTGCCAGCCCCCTAGCTTCATCTCTGAGCATGAGGCTAACTTTTAAAATGTACGAAAAGCATAGAGACTTAAAGTAAATTTCAACTGATATAATAATAAACAATAATATATAAGAAGTAATATATAATGTCTTTCTATTATTATATTGTAGATTATAATAAAAGATATAATATTACATGATATTATAATGTTTAATTATTGATGCATATATACAGTATTAATATATTATATACTACATGATATGATATTGCATTATATAATATAGGAGGGTTAACTTTCAAATGTATGAAAAGTACATGAACTTAAGAGTATAATTCAACTAGTATAATAAACAATAATATATGATAATAATTACTATATTATGTACTACTCTACTATTATGGTATATGATATAGTATTATATAATGAGTATACTATTTGGGTTGGGTTTGGCATAATATATTTGGGTTTTGAAATAAATATTTTAAAATATGAGTATTAAGTTTATAAATTTAATAAAAAAATAAAAAGTTATTCAATTGTCAATATAATATAATAATGAACAATAAAATGTATTTTAGTTAATTCATATAATATCATAAAATAATAAATTCTACATAAAATAAGCAATTTAATTATTTTATATAAAATAAATTTATTAAATATATATAAGTTATGCTTTTTATAAGGAAAATTTGAATTGCATTGTTATTTTATAAAAGTAAAATGAACTATTACATTCAAAATTAAAATATTTTTAACTTATAAAATTTAATATTATTTGAATCCATCAGAGTCCGCCTAGCTCGATCGGAGCCTAAATTCGAAAGAATCTTACCCAAAAAAATCCAAATCCAAAGGGGCCCAAGCCTAAAAAATCCAAGTTTGAAGTAAACCCAATTTGAGTCCGCCCAAGTTTGCTCGTTTGTCAGCTCTAAACTTTATAATCAAGTTCATTTTAGTCTCCAAATGTAATTTAAAAAAAAATTAAAATCATTTAAAAAATTTATTACAGTGACATACCACATCAACATCCTTCCACATAGCGTGTCATCCTTGTTAAACATATTTTGTTATTTTTTATAATTTTTTTAGATTTTTAGAATTATATATATATATTTAATCTTTATGTATATTTAGTAAAAAGTTTATATATTTTTATAAAAGAAAGACATGTACCATGATTTGATTGGCACCAATTTTTTAAAAAAATTTGTTAGTAAAATGGACTAAAAATTATAACAGAATCATACATTAGGTACTAAATTAGAATAAAAAAAATAGGTGTCAATGTGAGAAAATGAGTAAACTTCAAGAGTTAAATCGTGATTTAAATCTTAATTTACTTTTTTGGCCATCAAGGACACAATGGGATGCATTTTTTAAGGGTTTAATTGATTTTTTTTATCAAGGGCTTTTTTGATCCATAGGCCAAAATTTTTAAAAAGTGAAGTGAATATCTAAATATTAACATTTACATATGTTGCCTTGAAATATTTTAATCTATATATTTTTTGAATCCTTAACATTTATGATCACAATTTCAAATCAAATGTCGTAAATATTTGAATATGCCAGAATTGTCCCTATATTGTCGAGAGTTTGGCAAAGAGAGCATGTGCATAATGATGGGTAAGGATGACAAAAAAAGCCTGAATCCAACAAATTCCGACCCGACCCAATCCATTAGGATCGGATTTTCTTTTAGAACTTCGGGTGCAAGGAGAGTCGGGTCGGGTGAAATTAGAAAAATAGTCAAATTGGATAGGGATCGAGATAAATTTGCCCCGCCTCTTCTTGAAATATTTACAAAAATACCCCTAATATGTATACATATATTAAAATTTTACTTTTAGTAAATAAATATATAAATAGAAAAAAATAAATATATTAAGTTTTAAGTCTAAACTCAAAAAAACATTAATCTTATTTGCTTCAAAACAAAACAATTAAATTAAATTTAGGACGAGGTGGGACATAATTGGGTTTTCTATTAGATTTTAGATTGGGGTTTGGATGGATTTTTTTCTTACAGGGTTGAGGCTGATTAATTAAGTTTCAGGTCAGGGTCGGGCAAAAACCCACCCCACCATACCTTGTTGCCATCCCTAATGATGGATGAAAGAAGGTTAATTTAGATATTAAATAGAGATCTTAAGTCAAATAAACATGCTGCTAGAAACATTAAAAAAGTACTACGAGATATTTTTAATTTTTAAATGCTCGTATAATTTTGATTTTTTTATTTAAAAAAAATTTTAACATATTTTTGAATTTTTAAAAATTTATATAAGATTTTAAAAAAAATTTAAAAAAATTATTGTGATATCATGAATATGATACTCTATTTTTTAAATCTCCGAAGAATTGAACTCAAAAAATTAAGGATGAAAGTACACTAAATTTAAAGCAAAAAAGAATCAATCCTAGCGGATAAGTTATTAAAAGAAATCAACCAAGCTCTCTCCACTCCGTCCAAACAACACTTTCTCCCTTTCAATGGCTTCAATTTGTTACTCTTGCATTGTCTTTCCTTCCCCTTCCCCTTCCCCTTCACCCAAACCCTTCCCTTTCCTTCCAAAGCTTCCCCATTCCAACCCATTTCCTTCCTTTCTGACCTCCAGACTCCGAGCCTCCAACTCCGCCCCTGTCCAAGAACAACATTACATGAGCATCGATAATCTCCGCCAGTTTTTCGACCTTAATTCCGGCAAATGGACCGGTTCTTTCCATGTAATTTATTCATTTCTCGCTCAATATTAGTTATCATCGTTTCTTAAATAATTCAAAAACAAGTTCTTCGAATTTTGCAGCAATTTGATGGAAATGGAAATCTATTGCAAAAAATAAGTACTCGGCTTTCCGCTAGTTGTTATGGGGAAGATGAACTCATCAGCCTCATTCAAACGTAGGCTTTTCAATTTTAGCAATTTTAAGTTTCTTATTTTTCTTTTTTGAAAGTTCTATGTGGGTGAAATATGATTCTTTTATCTTATGGAAGTTCATATGATTATTGTTGACTTAACTCTTTGAATTTGTTAGTTCTGTTTGGTTGTTGCTTTTACTCTTTTATTTATTTTTGTTTTCACTTAACTTGGGAAAAAAGCAATTAGGCACTGTTACTCCAAATATTTCTCCTTTCCAAGTTGCTTGACAAAATTGTATTTTCTAGGTTGTACATTGAACAGCCTCAATCAAGTACTTCAATTTCTGGACATGATGAGGAAGCTGAATGGGCAGAATACAAAATAAAAGAAACAAATATGTTCACTGTTGACAAATATCAACAGGTGAGCTTTTTCCAATCAATCACCTATTCAAAATCAGCCGAGTTTCGCCCTTCTTTATATTGTTATTATCATATCCAAGCTTTTAAAGTTTGTTTTCTTCTATTAGAATATCCATTATGTTTAGTCTGCAGATTGGCTTTTTCCCCACTGAGAGGGCTTTTTCATTGAGGTACCAAACGGCCGGCATGTTAGAGACTGTGTTACGGCAAGGGGTATTGGGGGAAGATGACACCGGAGAGGAATCACCAAAGTAAGTGCTTCTTGATTTTGGAAGGGCATTTGTTTTATGAGTTGAATGATTTCGAATAGTGAAAGAATCGGAATAGCAGTTCCTTCTCATTAAGTTAGAGCATTGGTAATGAATTTGCTGCATAAATTCGAAACCGCTTGTTTGTTTTGCGCAAGTTTTTCTGTTACGATGAATGAATTCTGAGGTGCTGCTATGCTGAAAACCAGCAGTAATATATAACGCATGATGTATGGTATCGACTATCATAGCTCCCCGTTTTGAATAAATTTTCTGAATTTCGACTTACCTTTGAGAATGGATTTTGTAAATCAATTTCCACTGAAGCTTCATGCTTGTCTGGTAGGGTTGCTAGCCAACTTGTTTTATTATTATCTTTTGAGGGCAATGGCTCACTTCAACACAGTTTCCTCTGATTTCTCCTGATCCCCATATGCACACGGCATCAGGTTAAAAGAAGTAACTATTTGTTTTACTTGACAGAAATGTTAAGCTTCCTTCTCGCCAGCCTTCCATCGTTTGTGAAAATTGCCTATATTCACAAGCAAAGGATCGACGAGCAAGGGCCTTCCATATCATGGACCCCAAAGGCTTTGTGGATATGCTTCTTATCTTCCTTGAGGATAGAGGTGATGGCCCACTCGTTCATCCATCACTTGGCAATATAATAGTAATCAATCTTCCTCCACTTTGTTTTAGTTGACGGTAAGTCACACTTCCTGTTATAAGATTTGTGTATATAAACATTGTTTTTTATTGATTGTAGGATGGAGAGGACCGGATTTTACCATTTCTAGGCAAGTGGGAAGGTCATTCTGTAACAAAACGCAGTGGTGTTTACGGATCGACAATGACCGAAGCTGATACAGTTGCTTATCTTGAAATGGATGACAAGAAAAAGCTCATCCAGGTATGCATCTGTTGACTTTTCTTTTTTCTTAAGTGTCCAAAAGTCCGAGTAACATTAGTTTAAACCAAGCACACTCATTCATTCTCCTGAAAAGCCAAGAGTCATGGAATCCTGCAGTGGAAATTGATTTATATAAGCTCCTTGACCGCATATATGATGACAGAAAGGGTTGTTTTTGTTCCCATGCAATTACTGTATTGTCTACAGCTTTTGTCCGTCTTGATGCTTATTTTCGTCGAT
This sequence comes from Gossypium hirsutum, assembly GCF_007990345.1. NCBI lineage: Eukaryota > Viridiplantae > Streptophyta > Magnoliopsida > Malvales > Malvaceae > Gossypium > Gossypium hirsutum. The sequence continues at coordinate 102,422,776 of NC_053428.1, read as the reverse complement.
TTTTTGTTATCAGACTCTTGGTCTTTTCTCATTGTGTCTGTTGTTTCTAAATACATGATCAGGATGTTACCTCCATGGACAGCAGACGTGGAGTAAGGACTAATGTGCACTGGATGGGTATGATCTCGAATAACTCAGTTGAATTTGAAGGAGCATACCAGTTGACATTATTACCAGGTGGTATGTACATGGGATACCCTTCTGATATTGCAAAGAGTGTAGCTGAATCCAAGTCATTCCACTTGGAGTTCTGTTGGCTCGACACACCTGGTAAGAGACAGCGACTCGTTCGAACATATGATGCCGAGGGGTTGGCTGTTTCATCAACCTATTTTTCCGAGGTTAAACTGTGAGTCCTTACTGCACTGGCCCCTGTTGAATGTAGAATCCATCTTTCTGCAAATATTCGATCTGCTTTTAAGTTTGAGTTTTGATTTGATATAAATGAAACATATGTAAGAAAAATTGAAGCTCCATTGTTGTAACTAGTAAGATAGTTTATAATTTTGTGCAATTTATTTCCTCCTTTTAAATCATTGAATCTAAATATTTATCGAAATTAATTCTTTTTTTAATCGATCATAATAATATTTAGGGCAATCTACAAATTTAATTACTTATGTATGGTTTAAATTACGTTAATCAACATACTTTAAAAAAGTACAATGCGGTCATTAATGTTATTTGATTAACTTTGTTAAATTACTTTTAAATAGTATATATAATTAAAATAATATTATAATATGAATTTATTTTATAACGTGAGAAAAATTATATTTAATACGTATTATATTATTAAAAACAGTATATGTACATGTTTAACTACACATAATATATGACCTGTTATATATAAGTAAATAATAAATGTATAATATTTATTATACAATTATGATATTATAATGTGTATTCTTTTATTAATGATATGTAACTTAAATCTTAAATGTGTAATTAATTTTCTGGTATATTATAATATATATATACAATACACGTTAAATAACTCAGTAGGTTATTAATGATATGTAATCCTTATATACTACTATTTTATTATAATGTGCAATTTTATATTAATGATATGTAAACTTAAATCCTAAACGTGTAACTAACTTTATGATATATTATAATAATATATAACCTTATATACAATTATGATATTATAATATATATTTGATATGAAACTTAAACCCATGTAATTAACTGTGTGGATTATGATATATATAATTGACATTTTATAATTAGGGTTAAGTAATTAAGTTGTTTGGGACTATTAGGAATTAGGAACTTTTAACTTGTTTGGAATTTTTATATTTAAGTTGACATAATGATAAATTTAGTCTTTAAAATTTATATTTTTTATTAATTTAATATTTATTTATTTTTTAAAATTAAATTCAATCTTTAATCTTTTAAAAAAATTCAATTTTAACTATTAATTTTTCGAAAAAAGTTGAGTTAATTTTTTTAATGAAAATTTTCACCAAAACATTGAATCTTGAAATATAACCGTCCGCATAACAATTCAAGCGTATGCATATATATATATATTTGCTAAACCTAAAAGGATATAAATGTTAATCGGGAAAAAAGTGATGGCAAAAAGGGAAAAGAGGAAAGTACAGTTAGGGTTTGAAGGACGAGAGGTGACTATAAAAGAGAAAGAATGAGAAAAAAAAATGCAGCGCCAAAGGCCGAGCGCTTCCCCCGTAAAAGAAGGGGTGGCGTGGTATTCCACGGGAGAGGTCCTTTACAAATCGTGGCGCACACTAGTGCGATTGGCGCATATTAACACCATCTCTCTTTTGGGTTGGTAAGGGATTCCATGGCCGCTTTGCTGCTTTAGTTCTAGCAGTCAAAGCGAGGGGTATTGCCCTACATTTCTTCTCTGTTTTCCCCTTCATCTATTCATTAATCTTTTTCCCCCAAAAAGATTTGGGTTTTGCCTGTGTTGGGAAAAAAATTCGTTATCTCTTGTTCTCAAGGAATTAGTAGCTAACTGAATAAATTTTTGTTCTTTTTTCAAAATTTCATTTCTAATTAAAAATATTAATGTTTTAGGGTTTATATGTTAAAGGGTTAAACTGGTATGTTCTGTTTCTCTCCGATCGTGGTTGATAACAAGATTTCAATATGGTAATATGGGCTTTTTGAAGATTATTCATAAAAAAAGAAAAACTGGACATAAACATAATCAGTAATTGCTTATTGTCATTTTAACTGAATCTTACAAAGTATAAATTAGTGGCAGCAGCAGCAAACAAGCCCTAACATGCTTTACAACATTACTTATAAATTCCAACATTCAAAACTGGGTAATTATATTATGCTTCACCAGGATTTATCCTTCAATTTCACCTGCGTTATTTATTCCAACCTTGTGCATTTTCATACCAATGAATGGCCAGACCCTGGCTGCTTTTAAGAGGTGGGTGATTACACTCTTATCTGCTCCTCCTTTAGCCTTAAAACTGCTGGTCCCTGACCATTGTTTCCAAAATCCATCGCTTTAAGTAAAGAATGGTTCTGGTTCTCAGCCACAACCTTGTGCGGTTTTGTCTGCGACAAACTGTTGTTCACCATGTTGTGGCTGCTGTTTCTAGCTGCTGGAACGTCGTGGTTATGCTTCCCCTCGTATGTTGTTATGACTGCTTTTGGGTCAGTTGATGCTCTTTCCACATGCTTTCTAACATTGCATCCAGCACTCGTGCATTTGTAATAGCTCCTGTAGGTATTGCTTGATGCGTCAGAGATGATCCCAAAAGTCGCAGTATAAGTGAGAAATAATAAACGGACTAATCTACATTTTTATCAAATCAATAAAAATGAGAGAATTTAAATGGCAAAACAGGGAGATGAATACAAATATGACAGTCATTTCTGAGACATGAGGTTGTTTGATATTTGCTTGTCATTCGTGTTCGGAATGCAAAACTGTGGTCTAGCAATATGAGCAGATAAAGAATTAAAGTTGAAACCTATATGCACAAACCAAGCAAATGGAACCAATATTTATCGATAGCAGAGAATCGAGAGAGGTTTTTTATGCGTACTTAAGGTTTTTATCCAGTGACCAAGTCCTATGTTACTCAGATTCAGATATGCGTGTTCCATACAAGTATGCACTAAACATTAGTATGCTTTAACCTTTTCAAGTTTCTCAGTATTTGGAGGGTTTATCTTTATCCCCACCCAAATACGTTTTGGACAAGGGTGTTGGATACAGGGTACTCCAAGCTGGGGCAACATAGATTAAGTTTTAGATACGACACGAGAAAGACAAGTCACAATTATTAGAGCCCTAGTGGTGTAAGCCTAGTACTGAAATGCTCCAAGAAATTTAGATCATAGAGTGCTCTTGATGATTATCGTATATACATCAAGCAGTCTATTTGCCACTGTAAATCACTCAAAACTTTGCACAATTGCTAGAACACCATTATTAGAACCATACATAAACATATATATAGACCATTGTACCTTGGATGAGGGTTCCCTTTCACCACTTTCTGTCCATATTTGCGCCATCTATAGCCATCATCCAAAAGGTCAACTTCACTTCTTGTTTGCACGATAATTTTTGGTTCTGTGACCGTCTTGTGTGACAACACTACTGCAGCTTCCGGCGCAGTATTCCTACAGTCAAAAGCACAACACCCTCAAAATTACATTTAATATTGAAGAAATAAGAACTTGTATGATCATTTGAAGTTAGATTTGAAATTTACTTTCTTTTCAAATTTGGTTCATCATCATCTCTTTCTTCTCGACTCTCTTCATCACATCCTTCCTCACTGTCACTTGATCCAGGTAATTCTGCAGCTTGAGTAGATTCAGAATTTTTCCCCAGTATCGAATGAGACGACATGGTTTCACTTAACTTGTTCGAATTTAAAGCTGCAACCTGAGAACCAAATTCAGGATTTGCCTGTGAATTTGCATTTCCATCACTACCACCCTTTGCTTGTTTATTTTGCTGAGGCTTTTCATGATTGTGAGCGCCTTTGTATATAATTTCGGTTATTTGGCCATAAGCAGATCGTTCCACCTTCTTTTTCACAGGGCAATTAAGATAGGTACACTTGTAGTAGCTTCGTGGATACTCACAGCCTTTAATAGGCTTCTGTCCATACTTACGCCAGTTGTAGCCATCTTCAGCAGGTTTATCCACAGCAATAGGAAGCTGGTTTTTCCTATCAGATTGGGAAGCTTCCGAGTATTCTATTGCAGAACTTTGAGGTTCTGAGGCCAAAGGAGGCATCAACTGTGAAGTTTCTTCAGGAGTGAAGGATGGATGACGGATCAATGACTCCGACGGAGCTGATACCGTCAACGCTTGATATTCGGTTTGTGGATGAACTTGAGATTGTGCTAGGGCAGCTTGAGCTGTAACCTGTGCCAATGCTTGCCGATGGGATATTCCGAAAGGACTCTGCACAAATCATGGAACAGAAGTCAGTGTATACAACCAAATCCTCGTACTCGTGTCACCAGCAACAAGTTTCAGTGTATCAATCTAAGATTCAAAACTAACATCCCCAGAAACATTTGAACCAATAATCACACAATTCTCCACTAGTCAAAATTACATTCAATCTAAACCAAAAGTTAATTGTTGGTGCATATGAGAGTTCATCCTAAAAGAAGAAAATACATACATAAGTTACACATCTATTCTCAGACACAGCAAAATGATACTCAATTGATCACTGTGTTGATAAAAAAAATCCCAATTTAATGAGTTAAAGGGTACTCATCCCTAAAAGGGAACAAAAACAGAATGATTTCTTCATTTAGAGGCAAAAAGCTAATAAATAAGCAATCATAAAAACTGGACAAACTACATTGAAATCCAACAGACTATAATCAACCAAATTATTTATACTTTAAGAAAGCAGAGCCATAATTTAAAAAAAAAATTGTAATTTCAACTCAAATTACCTGAGGAGAAAGACAAAAGAAGCTTGGAGAATTAAGCAAACCAGAAGGGGTTAGCCCAGTAGGCGCAGTGAATAAAGGAGAGTCAAAATTCAAAGGTCGGTTGTGCTTAAACCCAGGGCTTTTTTCACCTCCATCTTTAAAACCCACCTCCATAAGTGAACCATCCATTGAAGCGTGGGGTAATCGAGCTCCAGGTGAAGTCATTGCTGAAGCTAGAAGCTGAGAAAAAGACCTATTCTCTGTTGAGTCAAGGTCGGAGAAAAAAGATGAAACCAGTGTCATAGGCCCTGGACTTAGCCCTAAACCACTTGAAAATAAGCCATCCATGGCTGGTTTTGGTGGTAAAGTTATGGATGGACGTGTTGGAGCTGAAAGCTTTGATCTTGTCCTTTTCTCTGCCATTTTTTTCACCTCTTCTTTCCCCTGTTTTTCAGTTTATATATTGAGAGAGAGAAATTGTCTTTTTGTTTTTGTTTGCTTTTCGGTTTCTTTGTTGCTCTGATTCTTCGATTTCGTTGCTTTTCAGCAAAATTGGTTGGTTCTTCTCATAGTTTCGTGTTTATCTTCGAGTAATGAAGTATGGAATTTGACTTTTTGTTAACATAATTAATCATTTTTATTTCCATCTAATTATATTTTAATCCCCTTACTACACAGAAATTTCAGCTTTTATCCCTCCATTTTAATTTAGTATAATTTAGTCCATTTCTTTTTTTTTTTTAATATTACTAGAAGATCCAAATTGATAACTGTTAGAGACACTATTGTTAAATTAGTCAATCATGCTAATAATAAATTTGTATATTAGCACAATGCTTAAGGTTATTTCTAAATAAAATTTTATTTTAACGATAATAACTAACTATGTTGAGATCAAATTATGTTTAAAAAAATTAAATAATAAATTTTAGGTGACTGAAATAAAAATTAAACCTTTTTAACTTAACTTTAATAATAATAATACATGGGCCCCTTTTGTGGATGAGATAAATACGAAAATTTTCCAGATTTTAAAATATTGCCAAAATTATAAAATACAAATAAACTCCAACAAATTTTAACTTTTTTTTTTGAAAAAAAAAGAAAAATAATATTAATCCTATAAAAAAGAAACCTTATTCCCACTATACAGTAGAGACATTGAATGAAGACATAAGGTCATGCTGCCATGTCAAAAGGCAATTGGGAGATGGTATTGTTTTAGGCAGATTCTTGAATCACAATTTAATATATTATTATTATTATTTTATTTTATATTTTATAGTGAAAATTATTCGAAGCTTACCAGGTTTGATAATAAAAAATTCACTTCTCCGCACCTCTTTGATGAAAAATCCATTATTATTTATTAAATGAAATTTAAATACAATTATAACTTCACCCTTAATTAATTATTATTTTATTTATTTGTTATCTTTCATCTCTATTGATAGAGTGATACAATAAGGAGAAAGTATGGAGAAGAAGGTAGTGATTATCATAGAGGCTGATTCACCCAGTCGAAGTAGAGAGTCGAAGGTTATACAGAGCAGAGAAGATGAGAGTGCTAAGTCTAGAAGCTAGAGGTAAGTTGACATATAAGATTGGTATCTCATTGGAATCAATTCCTTCTTCATTGTTCTTGAAGATATTTATAGGCGAGGGTCTTGTGTAGGATGATGTTAACGTGTTAGACTTGCATTTTAACCATCATTATGGAACATGATGGGTTAATGTCTTCGATGGGATGAGAATGTCTATTGTCAAAAATAGAATGTCGATAATGGCAATGTATCGAAAGGAAAAAAAAAAGAAAAAAAAAGAACACAAATTTTACGTAGAAACCCTTTTGGGAAAAAGTCATCGGCAAAGGAGAAGATAACTTACTATGTTGAATTTGAATAAGTACAAGGAGTATAGACTGCTTCTATTCATAAGTTTAGAAAACCTTATTCTAATCAACATCTAATAAAAGTAATGCAGTAAGGTTGAAACACCTTATTCAAATCAATATCAAACAGAAGAAGTAAACTTCTATATAGATTCTTCTTATGCAGCCTGTACCTTACCTTGTGACCCCAATCCAGTATCTTGCTTATTGGGGATCCACGGTGGGCTACAACCTTCGGGCCACTTGCCACTTGTATTTTATTTTTAATAAGAATTTGGATCACAACTTTAACATCTATAATGGGACAAATCATGTATTCATTCTGACTTGATAGGAATAGATCAATTGTGTAACAACTCGCCCGACAGATATCATATCCAATTACTGTTTAACGTATAGTTATTTATGCTAAGAATAGAAAACGAGTAAGTTAGTAAAATATTTGCTTTTGACGGTGTGTTTTGGCATATTTTGGTTTTAGTTGATTTCTGCTCGCTAAGAGTGTCTTTATTTCAATTCGTCTTGTAGCTCTTCTTTTTTGTTATTATCAAAGTTGTTTTTTGGTGTCTTTTGGGCAAAAATGGAAAGAGGAAATGGATAGTTTGGTAAGACTCACAGTCGAGGTGGATGTCGTTTTGGAAATGCTTCGACAAGGGAGACGTTGAAAGATCAGAAGATTACTACGATTAAGTTCAAAAGGGGGAGTGATGAGCTTGTTGTTAGCCTTAACTACTCGTGCTCCATAACCACATCGAGATATGAAGAATTTGTTAATATGTCGCGAGTTACTTACAAAACATCATAAGTATGAATTCAGTATTCCGGAAGGGTTACACCATTTTAGCGAGGTATTTGGCCTTGACTTTATTGACAATAGGCTTGGGTTCTACCTATTATTGTTTCTTCTTGAAGTGAGTTTACCCGGGATGTTCTTTATGATTTCAACGTAGCACTAGGGCAAATATTGCTTGGGTTTTTTTTATTATGTCTCACAATAGAGGCATATAATCTTCCAATCAAATGTTTCAGTATATGTATTTCCTACGAGAGATGGATTAGGAGAAACTTCATAGGTTATTTGCGTTCTACCCTCGGATGATTTCACCCTAGATGGAGAACATGTTTTATGGCAACGAGGTAACGATAAATGTTGATTATAACAATTACATCCTCATAAAATTGAAATTTAATGGGAGAATTGGTTTTTCCATGGAATGGACGAGCCCTTTTATTGGGAAATGCTAGTATTTTCAACGCTTGTAAGATGTCTTGGAGGTTCCCACAATCATAAAATAATGAATCAAAAAGGAATATTGGTGGTCCCTTTTAAGATCACTTTAAGAAGTGTCTTCAACTATTGTCTTGAGGAGAAAGGTGTTCGCAGGTACACTTATGGTGGATGGCTTTTGAAACAATGAGAATGTGCCCTTGGCGTCATATACTTTTCCCTTTCACGTCAAGTCTGGGATAACCAAGTGCCTTCAGGGGTGACTTTAGAGCACATATGCTATATTACCAAATATTGCCACCTACCCAATCACAACTAAAATGTACCATCGGGTACTAGTCAAAGCGTTCCCTAGCTTCATGATGAACGACATTTGGATACTTTGGAGCCCCTTACTTCCAATGATGACATGTTTGGTTATAGTCTTTCTAATAGTTGTTTCTATCATTATTGTATGCTTTTTTTTAAAGCTAATCCTTTTTATTGGTGATATTGTATAGGTAACACCTCTTGAATAGGCTCAAAAAGGCCTAAAATGAGTATTAAGGATTTTGGAAGAAATCAACCAAGATAAGATTCATTTGGGAGAAGAGCTATAACGACGTTCAGGGGAATAATTATCCATGAACTTATAGATTTTGATCATGCCTCCCGGCGTCCAATTACTTCAATCGGGTAGTCTCAATCCTCTTCTGGGAGTGTGCCTAAGGTTGCTCCTTCTAGACCTTTATTGTAGGCTTTGACTCAAGCAACAAGATAGATTGGTTGAACTTACATGGTGTTTGGTGACCTACAACATCACATTCCCGATTGAAGCCTAAAGGTTTGGGTTCTTAATGGCTTGCTATGTCAGAAGGTAGGACTTAGGAGTGATTTCCCGGTTCGTTGTTAGCTAGCTTGTTGCTTAGGTATCATTCTGACTTGCCATGTGTTCATATACAAAGGGGTATAACGATATTTATATTCAATAATTTTAATTAAAAATAATAAAGATCTAATTAGTTTTAAAAATATTTTAATTATTATTAAATTAAATTATTCATATATTAAACATAAATATATATGTTTTTCTTAAGTTACTCATATAGCTACAATTGCAATTTCAAATAATACAATTAAATAACTATAACTAAAATCATTATAAAAGTTACACGTATAGTTGCAATGCAATTTCAAAGAATACATCCAAATGATTATAACTAAAATTAATCATTATAAAGCATGGCTAGACTAATAATCAAACCTTTGCTCAGGGCGAAAGGGAGGTTGGAAAATTTTGTTTTAAACCCCTACAATATAAAAATTTATAAGTTAATACATGATAAAATTATAATTTAGCTGAAAATAATAAAATTTTGATTTAATCCTTCTAAAAACTCTAAAAATATAAGTCAATACAATGTTGAAATTGTATTTTAACTCATCATAAAAATATATATCATAATCATTGTCCCCTTAGAAAAAAAATTATAGCTTCACCTGTGTCTATGCCAAAATAAATTTATACATGATTCACATGTGGCGAGACATGAATTAAAATAAAAATAAGTTGAGAACCCACACATGATTTATACAGAATGAGATTTGAATCGAAGATTTTAAAATTCCTAAACCTTAACCTTATCATTAACTTGTTACATTAGCCATAAGCTTATTTTAAAAAAAAATGTTGTATAACTATATGTTTATTGTCTTCTCTTTTACTTTTTAGTTACTTTATGTAAATACATGTTAAATATTTTAATTTTAATTTTATTATAATATTAATTTTGATATATTTTTCTTTTATTTTTAATTATTTTTTCATTAAAATATTTTAAATAATGATAATTAATTAATTTTATATAAAAAATAAATTATTAAATTCATCTCAAGATTAATATATAACTAGATTAAACATAATTTTAAAATATTTATTTTTTTAATTTAAGTCAAATAGATATATTTAGAGTCAGATTATTATTAAGGTTGAAAAGATATTTTTGAAAAGTTTGGAGTTTAATATTGTTGTCAAAAAGGTATTTTTGAAAAGATAAAATATCTATTTTAGATTTGACGTTGTTAAGTTAAAAGTATATATTTAAATTCATTAATATTACGATATAGGAGACATATAACCTTAAACTAGATTATAGCGCATCCACGATGTGGGTGAAAAAATTTAATGTAATAAATATATTTATAAAAAATTAATCTGATGAATAAATGAAGCTTTAGTTGAAATGATACAAGTAAAATGTTAAACTTTATAGTATTTTGAGTTCAAATTTAATTATTTACACTTTGACACCAACTCAATTAACCCTTTCCACAATAGTATAGATTATAATAAAAAATAAAAATAAAAATAAATTATTAAGTAATTAATTTTATAATATATGAAATATATAAACTTAAATTATAGTAAATATTATAATGCACTCAAATGTAAAATATTTGTATTTTTCTTATGTCTTCATTATTTGATTACCACGATGTATTATTATTTTGAGATTAACAAATATTCAATTTAGATTATAGTATAAAAATAATAAAATAATTTATGATAACTTATTGTCAAAACGAAATATAAATTTTAAATATTTTAAAGTAATTAATACATATTGTTTGTGAAATTTAATTTAAACATAAAAATCATATTTATAATTTATAGTTAATATAAATGGAGGTAAAATTTATAATTTGACATCCAAACGGGTTTTCGAAAAGTCAAAAACAAAAATTTCAACTTTTTGATTTAGCTTGAATAACTATCGGATTATTATTGCTTTTAGCTTGAAAAATACTTTTAAAATATAACAGTAAACAAACCTCTAATTTTATAATACTTCAATATATAATCAAATTTTCATTATCTTATAAAAATATTACGACATTTAAAAATTACTTAGTAAATAGATATTTAAAACTGTTTTTTATCTTTATTTTTTATATATATAGTGTTTAAAATAAATAGAAAGATAAATATATTTGAAATATTTATACCTTTTCTTTTTTACACTGATAAAAAGGCTTTTTATACCTATTTTAAGATAGATTTATATAAATTTATACATATGATCAATTTTAATGTAATATTGCTTTTTATATTATATACAAAAATATGAAAAGGTTGAAATGGAGGCATAAGCATGGCGGCCAATAAAAGTGAAGGGAATTGACTTGTACTTGTAGCCCTCCAAGGCCCGCAATTTGAGACAGAAGGTCGACCTAATATCAACCACTTTTGAATAAATAACGTGTCCTATTCACTTTAATTACATCTCACCTCTCTCCATATGTCCCTTTTATTCCATGCCTCCAATCGTCATAGGTTCATCTCATGCCGCTCCGAATCCCAAACGCTACTGTTATATTCATTCACGATTCGATTAAATTTTTAAAATTTTTAAAATTTTATAAATGTTAATTATAATTCAATTCAATTTAATTTAATTTTTTTATTTTATATTTTTAAATTTATTTCAGTTAAATGATTATTATTTTATGAATTTTAAGGGTTCGAGACTACTTTTCTTCTATTAGATATAAAAAAAAGAAAAGAGAATAAAGATACGTGCCTACTTCTACTATTAGATAAATTTGATGTCAACTTTCAGTGACGTTATTTCAAATTGAGATCATATTACATTATTAAGACTATATTACTTTATATTTGACATAAAACATTACCCTTATTATAATAATTAGTATAATAATGTTTCGTTTAATCACACGAAATTTTACAAATAAATTTTTTAAAGAAAATTAATAACAATTCCTTAACAATTAATACAATACACAAAGTAGTACGAAGATAAAAGATAATTTTGTCTGAAATTTTAGATTTTACACGGAATCTTAAATAATCTATATTACAACATTTTGACACAGTTAAGAAATGTAAGAATGTTAAAATTCTAAACACTGTAATCTTATTACAAGCCATAATATAAGATTCAACAAACCAAATATTCAATTACTGTAATAAAAATATTTTTTTTGTAATAACATAAAATATTATGCTCAATTTTTAATAATTAATATAATAAAGTAATATTTCCTATAACCACACAAGACTTTTATGAGTTTGTGCAAGTTGTAAGAAATTTTGTAATTAAGTAATCTATTATGTAATTTGTGTTACGCAAAACATTATAATATCCAAAATAATTAGTGTAATAAGACAATATTTAGTATAATCACACACAATTGTGTGAGTTTTGTGTAATTACGTAAAACATTATGTTAAGTTGTAAGAAATTTTGTAATTGGATAATGTATATTACAATTTGTGTTGCACAAAACATTACAAGAATCGGATAATATCTTGTGCAATAACACAGTTATTATCCTCAAATTATAATAATTAATGTAATAAAATAATGTTTCCTATAATCACACAAAATGCTATTATATAAAATATTATGTAATTTGAAAAAAAGAACAAAAAAAATTACTAAATTATAATAATTAGTGTAATAGGATATTATTTTACACAATTAAATATAGTCGATTGAGTCTTAGTTCAGTTGGCATTGATATTATTCCCAGTATAAGAGGATGTGAGTTCGAATGTGTTGAAGCGTATTATTTTTTTATTTTAACAGTTAAGGGAGTTATGATCAGTTTTAAGCTTTGTATAAAAAAAAAACGTTGAAAGGAAAAATTTGTGAATATACATATTAAATGGGATTGCTTTTTAAATGTAATTTATTATAGTGAGGGATGGAACTAAGTTGTTTATTATTAAATAGATCAATTTAATTATTTTATTATTGAAAAGAATGTTTTTTTTTAAATTTCATTGAAATTAGTATTTACTGCTTAAAAAAATATCATTTACTATTCAACATAGTTATATTTTGAAAGCTTTTTATGATTCAATGAAATATTTTGTTTGGAGTTGAATTATAAATGAAAAAAAAATTCATGTTATTTTTTAAACAATAAATGTTGACTTTATTTCAATTTGGTCTTATTTGATTTTCTTAGTAATACAAGATTAAATTTATCCATTTAATAGTTGAGGGACTAATTTGATCCAATCCCCCGTAATAGAGAGATTAATTTTGCAGGTAGTTTCATCTTTATTTGGAAAAAAAAATATTATATAATAATATTAAAAGATATTAAATTATGGCACACCTATAATGCGGGTGAAAGAAATTATGTAACAAATATATTTACAAAAAGTTTAATGTAATGAATAAATTAGACTTTGGTTGAAATGGTAAAATAAAAATATTAAATATTATTATGTTCTAGGTTCAAATCCCATTACATATATTTTTCTAGATTTTATATTTTTTCTAGGTTTGAAAGTTGTCATGGTAATGTTTGATATTTTATTTAAAAAAATGAGTTTCATAATTTCTTAATTTAGTTGGATCCAATTGATAAACACCCAACCCGGTTAGCGCTTAAAATAATAGTATAAATAAATACTACTACTATAATATTTTTTTAATTATTTTAAAAAATTTAATCTTTATATCTTTCTCTAACTAAATTGATAGGGTCCAATCTTTTAAAGGTTGCTCGCATAAGAGCCAAACATTTCAAAATGGTTATATTGATTTGATTCGGTTGGATTTTTTGAACCATCCATCATAATTCGGTTCGGCTCGCTTCATTTCTTGATTTTTCCATGTTAATATTTGGTTTTGGATTCCTAGACTTATCTTGACAAAATGAGTTTTGTTTTAAGGCTTTTGCATATTTGACAAATTTTCAAAGTCTTTTTCATAAATATTTTTTTTAAAAATAAATTTTTAAAAACTTTTAAATTATTTTCACCATTTTAGATACAAAATATTTATTTTTGTATAAAAAAATTAAAATTAATTATATATTAATTAAAAATAAAATTTTGTTTGGTTATAGGTAAGTATGGTTTTTAAACTTGCATGTCATAAATAGTTTAAACACTTCGGTTCAGGTTGGTTTTCGATTCTTCTTGCTCATCCCTATACAAAAATGCTAAAATAAGAGCTTTTCAAGCACATCGGCCCAATTTATAGTAAAAATTAAGCGAATGCTAATGTGTTTAAAATAAAACACATTACAACTGACTTAGTTATTGCTTGAAAAGAAAAAAAAAGAATAAAAATATAATTTGAAACTTGATATATAATATTTAAGAAGTCATTATTTGAACATTTTCTAAAATATTTGACTCGTATTTGACCAATTTGAAAAGTTTGACCTTATATGAGCAGCCTTAAAACATTGGGCTCAATTTGAGCATTTAACCTAAAAATAATATATTATTTAAAATAATAAAAACATTGATGGAGGCAGTTGCAGTCAAGTTATAAAATATGGGCATTGACTTGAAGGAATGGAGGCCAGCTTTTTGTGATTCATTTTCTTTTTCCTTTTAACCAAACACGATTTTGCAGCCTCAACTTGCCATTACTAATTAATATCTTGTCTTCTTAATAAATTAATGAGAGAGAGTGTGTGGATTGTATTTTAGGTAGATATATTTTGAAGTCTATTCCACGTAGAAAGAAATGCAGACTATTTAGGGTATAAACTATTAAGAGGTGTTTGGCAAAATGCACGATTAATCTGTATTGCTGGGTTTATATTGAGATTATAAAATAAAACCACTGGGAAAATCTCTATCAAAGTATCAAGAAAAAAAAACCCCAATAATCATGACAGAAAATCATAGTAAATAATCGAAATAACAAAATGAGACTAACTGTTAGTTGTTTATTATTGTTATGATTGATAAGCGTGGTAAAAGAGTTATGAAAAAAATTACGGTTGAAAGTTAAAATGTCATTTATAGACATAATAGTGAAAAGTAAAAAATTTGTTAAGTTGGCTGATTGATTTTTAGTTCGATGGGTATGGGTATTGTTGCCAATGCAGGAGAGTATGAGATGGAGTGCGCTGAAGCGCATTATCCTCCTATTTATCAGTTAGAGATAATTTTAGGCATCATATATATGATACATGAAATATTCTAATTTTTTATATGTTTTTTAATTAGTTAATATTAGTAAGAATATTTTGATATTAAAAAATACCTCAATTCCAGCTTTTGTGTTTTTTTTTTTTGACAAAATCAAATATTGTTGGTTGCGGTGGGACTTTCCCATTACAATTACAATGTAAAACGCAGATATGCTTGGCATGTGGAAGGCAAGTAATTTGATTTGTAGCATGCAAATCTTTGACTTTTGCACCTATTATTTACATACAAAATGATAATTTATGTTACGAAAGATCTATCAAATGTTAATTTCTACTTTCATGACTTTATTTAAGTATAATTAAAGAATAATTTCTACGTTAAAAATTTATATTAATAGTAAAATTAAATAAATATAAATTGAGATTTTGAATTAGTAGAATCGAATTATTACTACACAATCAGATATAAAGATATCCAAATAAAGATAATCAAATTATTACAATACAAGCTATTTAAAAACTAGAAAAATCTAGATAAAATTTATTACTTCATACTAGACTAAACTCATACAAGACATGAGAATATAGTGATGAAACCCACACATATAATTACACGTGATAGGTTACAAAATTAAGCAGAAACAAAACATGGTATATGTGATTTTTGGCATGATTAGATGATGATTAGAGGTGGAAGATGGAACTATAGGAGGTTAAGGGATGGCTTGAATGGTTGTGTGGGTGGTGCTTCAGCTATTCATTTAAAGGGATCATGTGGGTATCAGTGGAAGTTCATATATCTTGTTTCATCTGGTAACTTTGATTTGGAGTGGTTTTTCGCAAATTATGTTCAGGAAAAAGTAGAAGAATTACTAGAAATCACAAGAAGCTCATTGCATATGAACGGTGTGATATATAGAAGATGATAGTTCTAGATTTAAAATTGAAATATCAGTATTACTACTTTTATTTTGAAAACATCTTCAACTCTATCAATTTTAATGATATAATAATAAATTTAACTTTCACAGATTATATTTTTTTATCAATTTGATCTTTATTCTTTTTTTTTTGGGTTAAATTTAGTAATTAATTTTTCAAGAATAGTCAAATTGCTTTCCTACAAAAAAATGTTGGCTAAAACATTAATTTTGTAGCAATGTTAGTGTGATAGCCTGAGTGACAGTCTACGTATACTTCATGCTAATATGACACTATTTGTCTTGTATATCACGTCAACAAATAATTTAAAATTATAAAAATATTCAAAAAAAATTAAGTAAATGTGGATTGTCATGTGATATGCGATGTTTAAAAAATTTAACATTTTAATCAATACTAAAAAAATAATTTGAAAGGTTAGATGGTCAGATTTAACACTTTTTAGAAGGTTGAGGGTCAAACTTAATTTGAAAAAAGAAGAAGAAGAAAGGCCAAATTAATAAAAGATGTAAATATTAAGGGATAAATTATCATTATGCCTTTTTAAAATTTTAATATAAATTTCCATGGAAAAGGATAAAAGTACTATAAAAGCTCTTATACTAGGAATTAGATTGCATTTGCTCTCTTTACTAGAAAAATATACAAATTAACTCATATACATTAGAAAAAAGTACAAATTGATCCTTCTATAAAAAAAAGTATCTTTAAACGATGACGTGGAAGGTAATATTCAAGGTGAAAAGAATTGCCCCCTTTACTCAAAAAAGAAAAATTAATCCTAATACATTAGATAAAAGAACTCTTTTTGTTCGCAGTGGCAATCCGCACTGAAGTTAAGACTTATCGTTCAAGACTGAAACCTAAAATGTTTATTTAATGAATGAAAAAAAAACAAGTAATTCAGCAAATATTTGAAGGTCAGTATTAAAAAATATCTCATGCTCCTACTAACGTGAAATGAAATGAGAATTCTCATGATTTAATTCAACGAAGGGGGAGCAGCTATCTTACAACATGGACAACAACAATGAGAACTTCGTTTCATTAGCATTACAAACTATTAACCAGTTGGTATACACGAATCAGGAAAAAACTTTACCCAATTCAAACTTCAACACCTTGAAGAAGGGGAGAGCTGCGCCCATCGTCATTTCTGGAATATCGGGCTGCCTTCATAGCTGGATCCTGATATGCAGTTGCTAATTTTTCGAGAAATTCTGTCATGGTTGGATCATCCTGGTCTTTTCTGTCTTTCTTTATCAAACACTGTAAAACAATAAATAAAATTCAGGCAAAGACAACCGAAAACAAAATGAAGAACCAAGTCGAACATGGAAAACAAGCACTTGTAAGTCCTAGGTGTTAAGAGTATTAACAAGCTATTAACAGCTTAGCTGAGTATCTAATACTCAAACACTAGGGAATATAAATGACCAATGGATATGTAGTTCGTGATCGTACCTCAGTTGGGTAAGCTTTGAATATGGGCAGGAACCTCTTCCGGCAGTATGCATTGAATACAAGCGTGAGAATTGGAAGAGGGATAGTTAAACTGGATGCTAGAGGAAGCTTCTTAAGCCCAAATATTCCGATCGCAATAACATGCATTAGCACTAACGAAAAAATTGTTGAATTGTGCACAATTGGCCAAAACTTTCCACCAGTTTCGAATTTGGGTGCATATACATTCAAGAACTTGAAAAAAGAAGAAATTGTCAAAAAATTAGAGATAAAATGTCGGTCAGAACTAAACATTGGTGTGTTAATCAAGGGTGTTAGACACAGATATTTCAAGAAAAATGATGAGAAAGAGAAACAAAGAAGCAAGCTGTGAAAGGGGGCATTTCACTGACCTGGTTGCGATAGATAATGTATCCCAGGCAACAATAAACCAAGAGAAATGGCAAAATTAGTGGGGCAAGGAAGAAATAAGTAACACCAAGAAGTTTGAAGAAGAGAATCCTGGGAATTTCACTGTGGTAAGGAATTGAAGGAATTTCAAAATCATCTTCGTCATCATCTTTCCCCATAAATAGTCTTTGCACGAAACTGTAAAGAAGAGGAAACAGACGTAGAAGTTCGGAAGTTGTACTGGTCCATCCAGATGTCACAACATAGGCAATGAAGAATGATGCCTACATGAAACATAAAGAACCTTCATCATATCAATGATCAGATCTGAAGACAATGACTTAATCATTAATGAAAATAATGTTAATGTTCATATATATCGTTCTTAGCTAGATGTTAATAATGTAAATCTCAATCCAACACTTTTATGCGAAAATATTCTAACAATTAAAAGGATGACATAAAGTAGGTAGACCAGTCATGGATGCAAGGTTTAGGCATTTGTTTCTCAACCAGGACTAGTGACAATAAATACTAACATGTTTATGGATAGAACCATAAAAGAATTTAAAGGAAAAATGAATTAAATATATATAAGAAAACTCCATGGCTTATCCATGTTTTCACCTGTGCAGGAACAACTTCGCCTAGTAGTCCGGGGATTTTCTTTGGCTCAAGGAAGATATTGACCATAGAGAGAGCAGAACCTGATAGTACGTTAGCAAAGAAAATGTTCCACACGGTGAACCATAATAGCATGGTACACGCATTTTTCTCTATCTGACTGTGGGAAATAGATCCTTGCATGGAAGAAAAGAGTATCATAATTGGCGGTACAATCGATAGGAACAATTGAAGAATGAGACTTGGTAGATATCCCGTAATCAAATTACTGACGAAAGTCCTGCAATTTAAGAATCACTATTTGTTAGTATATTGTGAAATGAAAAATCCATATTCAAAAGCTTTTTCTAATTTACCAAGAGAACATGAAAAAGAAATGGCCTGCTTTTTTATTTCAAAAGCATTGAACCGATTTTACATTTCATATGCAACAGAGAAAAAATATGCACTTACAGGTTTAGTACTCCTTTTAGAAAGGGGAGCCAGGTCTCCAGCTGCTCGAGATGAGTGAGACCTTGCACGACTACAACTGGAATAAGAAATAAAATTGTAACAGCAATATATGCAACAACAACCACAATCTTAAACATCCATCTTTTCACAAACGATGCAGAAAAGAAAGGCCAGTAAATATCTTTAGGCTCGGGAGCTCGTTCAGTAACCCATTCCGTAGGATTAATCCCTTGTCGGATGTGCAAAGCTGTTGCAGCACCAAATCTCGACTTAAATGACACGAAAGCAGCGGGTATTTCCTAGCAAGTTTTGAAAGGCATAAAGAAGTTCAGGTGCATCAAGTATTATCTTCCGTAATCAAGATATGGACACAGATCACAACTTTCTACATTCATAACAGCAAAAATGGACAAATTATAATTCGTTTCATAATTTGAACTCAGTAGGCATCAGTTTTGGTGTTTGTTTGACCAAGAGATGAATATATAGACACAAGAGAACTCACAAACCTCTCCTCCCAATGATAATTGCTCGAGTCTCACATTATCTTCTATATCTTCCAACTTCCTCTCATAGTGATCTACAAGATCAACTTTTTGACCAAATAGTCCAAAAAATCCTTCACGCTTATGCCTTTGCCGAGAGTTTGTCGATTTTAAACGACCAAGTGTTCTATATAGCTTCTCTGCATCATTCTACATGCAACAACATGGAACTGTTAAAACCCAGATAAAGAATAGCGGAACCCAAAAGGGAGAAAAAGAATAAATTCGGAGTTGAAAGTCATAGTTTCATCTTATATCTATGGTAACATTCTTTTCATCCTAAACTCCCCATAGTACATAGATCCATTAGCCTTGAAAAGTCGTAGTCCAATTTCAGATTAGTTTTCCAAGAAATAAAAGCCTGAATCAATAAAATATTAACAATGTCGATTACCACAAGACTTTGAATCTTGCTTGTTCGGCGAACCACTGTATGTGAAAGATAAGTTGAAGGATGATACTCCGTGAAAAAGTTGTCAACAGCTTGACTGAAGCTGCTTCCAGCAGAGGCAGGAATACCGCTAACTAATATCGTAAACTGATCTGACCGAGGTTTAGAAGAATAGAAATGGTCAATTCTTTTCAACGAAATATAGTTGTACTCCTGCAAAAATGACCGTATCACCAAAATTAAAGCTTTAATTGATATTTATACAAATCAACAATTTTGTTGGCATAGGCAGAATAGCATACATAAAATATCACTTACATAATACAGAAGACAGCATACGAACACGGTGAAAACATAGACAGCACAAAAGTGAATCCATAACCTTGAGAATGGAAAAAACTTGTAGTCAGCTTTCCCTTGACATTAAGAATTTAAATAAATTTTTTATAAACAAGTTTTTCATACTCGTAAAATCTGACAACAAAAAAAAGGAGAAATCACCAGGGAAGCATTTGGTCAAGTCTCAGCTGCAATGGTTTTTTCTTCTTTGACATAACAATAGTTATTCAGGAGTTTTAAGATCAGAAACTGAACTTAAGTTAACTAACTACATAATAATTACCTGTTTGAACCATCATTCACATTTGAAATACTGAATGACTCCAGCGTTTTGTTTGGCAAATTAGAGAAATCAATGGTTAATTGGTCGCCTGAAAAATTAACTGGCAGAAGAACAAAAATTCCAACGACACAGGCAAAGGCAAACACCCTAACACTGCATTTGAAAAAAAAAATCACTAGAAATTAATTGAAGATGACATGCAGAAAGATGGATCCAGAAGAAACGTAGTAGTACAATAATGCACTTTTATATGCCACAAAAATATCAAGTTCATCCTGTTGAAAAAATCAACGAAAAAAAAAGGTTTCCTTTGCTTGGCAAAAATAGACACTATAATTTTGAACATGAAGCAGAGAGTCGAAATGATCCTACAAGTAGAGATATCAGTCTAGCAGAACACTCACCAAAACAAACTTCAAATGGCTCGATTATAACCAAACCAAGCAGAACAAAGTTAAGACTATAGTCCATTAAAACAAGTTTAAATGAGTAGCTGAACTCATACAGAAGTCTTGCTATCAAAAGGAATTTTGTAATCTCACCACCATTATGAGTTTATACTAAATGGACTCCAGCAAGATCACAACTTATATTGCAGCCTTTTTGCTTAGCCAAAGCTGACGTATTTGTAATATCGGCCTTGCAAGCCTATGTTACTCGGACTCAAGTGTGTTGGTTTAGGGACATGGGTATGTGGGTGTTCAAGAAAATAAAGTGTCAGAGCAACATAGTTGCATACCATAATTTGGTCAATCTTGCACTAAAGATTGCCTTGATAAATGGCTAGAATCTATAGCATCAAAGCTACAAATCTCCCAACAGAAATGGATCACTATATGTTACAACCCATAGAAATGAACTGCAGGTTCTATTCCTATTTTTGAAACTAAAGAAACATTTAATAATTACCAGAAGATAAAAATGCGCATAAACACGACAGCATCCAAGCCTGTAATTGACAATAATTCATCCTCAGACGGTTGCCATGCCCTTTTCAACCAACCAGGTGATGGTAGCAATCTTTCCAAGTTGAACTCATCCTCTTCCTGAGCTTTTCTTTCACTAAACAACCGAGGCGAATATACGGGGATATTACCTGGCTGGTTCCTCAATATCGAGTATAGAGCAAAAAACAAAAAGCAAAGACCAAGATTGATCCCAACAGAAGTTAAAAGGGCTGAAAGTATCATCTCTAAAAAGGCAGCTCTGATATATCACCCCCTATAAAATCACCAAATACAACAACTCAATTGCAGTCATTGACCGCCCAAACTGAATTTTCTGATTCAAAATTCGAAAGATTGTGTCAAAAATCAAAAATCCCAACACGGGAATGAACTTAGAACATATAAACTCATCAGCTGAGGAAACATAGCACACAGAATTTTGTTATCAGAACTTTAAAAAGACAGCACCTTATGAACAAACTCTTAAACACATTAACCCTCCACGATTCTACACAGTTCTCACTTGTCAGACAATTCAAAAACTCATATCAAGCTTAAACTATAAAAAATGCTAATAATTGGCATTGGATTAAAACAAAACAACTGAAACCCAGAAAAGAAATCTATGTTTCAATTAATATCTTTAATTAGATTCAGTGATAAAATAAAACTCAGAAAAAAAAATTCAAAAAAAATCACCTTCACAAAGAGAGTGAGAAAGAACACCTGGTCAAAGACTTTGCAGAATGAACTGAAAGGATAAATAAATGGAGCAAGAACAAAAAGCTTGGGTTGCTCTTGGAGACCAAGTAAAGAAAGACAGAGACAAAGCCAAAGAAGGGAACTTTCGTATTCGATAAACAATCATAAGATCACCTCTCAAGTCTCAACTTTACTCTACTTTTTTAAAGATGAACATATATATCTATGAAGTGCCGGTTTCTATCGGGTTAATTTCACCGTATGTCCCTATTCACATTCTTAATTTTATCCATACACTTCGAAGTACATGTTTTTTTTTTTTAAATTCTCAAACTATCAAGATCCTCTCTCTCCATCTGGTGTAACCATTGTCCTTTTTTTGTTTTTTTTTTCTATTTTCTTATTTATCATAGATAAATAATTAAAAATAAAAATTTATGTTATAATTAAAAATAAAAATTTATGTTATAATTAAAAACAAATTTTAAAAATTTAATTAGTTATAAAAATATTTAATTTTATTAATTTTTTGTAATTTTCTATTTTTTATTCTATATAAATAAATGAAAAATAAATAAATAATGATTTAGATTACAATGTAAATTAATATTTTAATAAAAATAAATTATTGAACTAATTTATATTTTCTATTTTAGTAACATTTTTTCCTTCTTTATTTTCTTGGCAAAAAATTCTTCTTTAACTAAAGAAAAAATTGGCTCATAAAGATAAACATATATTATTTAATTGTCTTAAATATATTTCTAATCCTTTTTTTTTATCATTTCATGCGTAAATATGAATAAAAATAAGTAATATTTTATATTAGTTAATACAAATTTATTTGCACTAACTTAATTTATAAAAGTAAAAATAAATGAAACGAAAAATAAAATAAATTCTCAATTGAGTAATGTAAATAAATATCTATAATTCATAAATAAATTTTTTATTCATAAAACGGAGAAAAGGAAAAAAATGAAGATAAAAAGAAAAACAATTAATATTTACCAATTAAAAAAATATAGAATTCGAATTCAACTCTTTAAAAAATAAAAAAAAACTAAATAAAAAATTAGATAGTGTTATACACTAATGATTACCAACCCGAAAATCAGATAATGTTTGGATTGTCTACCCGCGACCCGACTAGGACCCACTAGATGGATGTGTGCAAGCCTCACAGTATGAAGGAGTTAGCATGTGGGAACCGCGAAGTCCAACAGATAACTCAGAATAATACACGTGTTCGGCATGTATAGAATCTACTAAGAACATCAATTTCATGAATAGTAGTTATAATATAGATATTCGATTATTCCCTTTAATGAGACACAACGAAAAATTACTTAATAAGTTGAAAAATAATCCAAGATTTTGCTCTCTTTTAAAAAATATATATTTATTTTCATATGAATTATTTGGATATTTGCTATGAAGGAATGGCACCCAATACGTGTTTTACGAATTTAAATAATTTTCATATAAAAAATGGGCATATTTTGATTGCTTCAAAATTCAACTATATGTTTGAAGGTCCAAACATGTAAAGCACGTGAAAGGTTAAATTGCAAAAGATGTGATTAATGATGCTTTGAATTTTAAGGGTAAAAATAAACAATATAAAATGCCATTTGAGAGCCCCAAGTTGAGTAGCATTAAGATGCACATGCTCCCCAAACTTCAACTTCAATCAAACCTCACATGACACCAACAAATATATTAATAGAGGTGGTAAATGGGGGCATCTAAAATTGGAAAGACTGAGGTGAAATTAAGTTATGAAGATAAGTTTCTTAGGGATTTTGATAAAAATTCAAGGTAAGAAAATAAAAAAAAGCATGAAAAAAAAAGAAGAAAGAAAAAATTTCCATAAGAAAGGATTGATGGATTGAAACAAGAAAAAGTTGTAAGTTGATTGTTTTTAAGATAGTAACCCAGTTTTAATGTCCATGATGCAAAAGTCCCAAAACTTATACCATATATTAAATATATTCATAATTATATTGAAAAAATGACTGAAATTCTTTTATATGGTAAAATTATAGGCACGAATATTAATCTCATAAGTCACATTTAGTTTCTAATAATACTCATTGGATAACACTTCTATCCTCCTCACGACGAAAATAGAAATTGTACGATTTAGTCATTATATTTTTTAATCTTTTTAATTTGGTCTTAAAAGTGATTTTCGGCACACCAATAGATAATCCAACTTGTTATTATGGCAAATAATAATTAATAGATCACATTTCTCATTTTTTTATATTTACACTTTAGTCCTCAATTTTTTTACAATTTGTTATTTAGTCTTTCTTATCGCATTCTTTATTAATTTTTCATCAATTTCCATCTCAGATATTATTTTTTTTTTAAAAAAACTTTCTTTATTTGTTTTTGTTTGTTGCATGGTGAGTGAGCTTGGTAATTGTGACATTATTAGTATGATGATGTTTTTGATTTCTTTTAAACATGTAAATTCTGTATGATGATAGTAGAACTTTTTTTCTTTTAGAGTTTAGATTAGTTAGTTCATTTTACTACACTATATAATATGGTAGACGTGACCGTTTTATGTTAAATTTCATGCCATGTGATAAACAGATATGTGGATGAATGTTGAAATACATGTTTGGAAATTTATGTCATTCATGGAATTATAATAGAAACATGTTTTGAATTCATAATTGTTGAAATGTCTAGGGATGACGTAAGGCATTGTTTGCATAGTTAGAGCCAAATAACTTACCTTTGAATGGTATATTATCCTTAGAAAATTTATTTGAGTATTATTGTACCTTCCTTGATGAACCTCTATTTTTGAGACCGTGAGCTGAAAATTTGAGTTTAATATTCAACCATTTTACTTGTCCTCTCTTTTGATACACACTTTGAATTGGACATTGGGACATAGATATTGTGGTTTAGGTGCAATACCCCATACTCAACCTGATCGCCAAGTTTGAGCTACAAGATATTACATTCGTTATTAGAGCAACTATGGTCAATTGTATTCAATTTCAATCATTAAACAATTAAATATGAGTAATACAAGCGTAAGATACAATGTATAATTATTTTCGGGTCTTATACAAACTTACGAAAGTTCTTTTGCTAATCCGAGGTCGAATTAGGACCAAATTACAAAGATTGTAAAATATTGGGTCAACATCGCAACTTCGAGGGTTCCTCATCGTGACACAACTCACTAACTAGGTCTCGTCGCGACGACAAGGGCCTAACATCTTATCGTGACTATCTGTTTTGCAAAATGTCCAAAATGGCATCAACTTATATCACCTAAAAACAATTTTCATTAATTAAAGCTATTGATTCAGCCAAAATATAATTCCCATATGTTTAATTCTAACATATCTCCTCATTTACATATACATTTATATTACATAACCTTACTTTAACATCCCTAATCCGTATCAGTTGTCGGATTAAGGTTATGGAGAATTACTGTAAAAACGTAACTTTAAAACCTATATCTCATACATCAACATAATTATAGCATAAATCATTCATCACATGCATAATGTCCCTTAACCGAGCCCTCGAGGTCCTAGAAATGCAATAGAAACAATTCGGTACTAAATTGGAATCAATTAGAAATTTCTTGAAAAAGTTAGAATATTTGGACTGCAGGGGTCACACGGTTGAGATACTTGCTCGTGTCTCAGGCCGTGTAGCAATTGAAATAAGGACACACAACCGTGTCCCATCCCGTGTAACTTTCGAAGTTGGGTTACACAACCAAGCCACACGCTCGTGTGGTAGGCCGTGCAACACTCGAAATGGCTTCACACGCCCATGTGTCAGGCCGTGTAACTGTCTGACTTATAAACCTTGAAACCTATAGGGGACACATGACTGTGTATCACACACGGCTGAGACACATGCTGGTGTCTTAGGCCGTGTGGACATGAAATTGGCCAAAATCAAGACATTTCCATCACCAACCCATATATGTACCTACAAGCATTTTAGTGCTTATGATCAAGGCATTATAACATGATAAAAATCAACATAACATGACCAATTCAATAGTCTATAAACATTCAACCAATATGCCATGTAAGGCACCTCAAAAGCAAACATATAGACTTACCAAACATGCATATATTTGATCACATTTCTACCATATTAAAATATACCATAACTTGACCTATACCATATCAACATAGACTTACCATTTGAACCATTTCTCTCATGTATCATAAGCACTTAAATGACACAATTCAACCATTACCAAAATGGTACCAAACAACCAACATATGTACATACCAAAATCAACATCTAAGCATTCAACCAAACATTAAACCTAAGTCCATCTATACATGCCATTATAACCTTGGCCAAAACATCAAGAACTACCGATATAATCGCTGGATAGTGTGATAAATCTCCGACGAGCTTCCGATTATCTATAAAACATAAGAAAGAAAACTACGTAGGCATATAATGCTTAGCAAGTTCGTAAAACATGAACATAACTTACCATTTCAATGCAAAACATTAAAATTAAACATGATACAATCCAACCATAAGCTTGGTACAAGCCTAAGCATCATCAACAACACATGTTAGTTCATCAACTCATAATTCACTTGAATTAACATAAGGTAAGTCATAATACATGAACAACATCATTTGAGATCATCATTTTCATTAACATAGATATCCTTTCATTGAACATTTCCTTTTCAATCCTTTTCATAGATTCATGACATAATTCATTTATACACTTATCATTCCTTTCCTTTTCATGCCCATTGGACCATTTAGAATAACATTGGATATGTGGGAAAGCTCACATAAAGTGTGTTAAACATATAACATTTCATTTCCTTTTCCTTTACATCGTTGCTCATACGAGCTGTGAAATGGGTCTGCTCACACAAGTTGTAGGTCGAAATGTAAGCTACACGATGCTACTCACACAAGTTGTAGAGTATCCACAACAAATGCAGGACCTCAGCCATTGGTAAGACATTCAAGACCAGCACTCGAAACATGAAAACCCTAATTGTTGGATTTCCTTAATTTTTACCATAAACATTGGTAAGACGTTGGTAAGACGTTCAAACGGGGCTTGTTAATCATCGTAACATTGTTGGATTTCCACCATTTAATTTCATGGCAAATAACACATGAATGTATAGATCAATATAACATTAAAACGTTATTTAATCATACGAACTTACCTTGACAAACAAAGCGTAAAAACGTAGTCAATCAATCCGAGGCTTTTGCTTTTCCCTGATCTAAATCCGTACGAAGTCTATCTTGATCTAAATAGATAGATTTAATTCATTTAATAATTCCATTACTCAATTCAATCCATAATTCATATTTTTGCAAAATTAAAATTTTGCCCATAACATTTTAACTTCTTTACAATTTAGTTCTTAAGCTCGTAAATTGAAACTTAAGGAATTTCATCCTCAAATCATGTTAGCTTAATTCACTAGGGACATCTACCAACTTATACAAATCACCATTTCATGAATTAACAAAAAATTTTATTATTTTTACAAATAAGTCCTTAAATGACAATTTCATCAAAAATCCCTTTCCAACACTTGTTTATTTAATAACAATAACTCATAATCTTCTATCAAACACCAAAAATCATGCAAGAAAATTCATGGAAAAATCCTAACTCTTTAAAAATTTTGCAAATTGACCCCCGGGCTAGCTAGATTAAGCTGCGACGATTTCGAAAACATAAAAATCATTAAAAACTAGCCTAAAATATGATCAAATGCAAGAACATTGCTAGCTGAATCCTCAAGATGTTAAAAGGAGGTTTTCTTATTTATTTTTCGTGAATAAAATTCTTTAGAAAGATGATACCTTATTTTACATTATTTTTGTTTTAAGTTAATTTATTAATTTACAAATTTATCCTTTATTTAACTCCAAAATTTCATTAATACATAGTCATATACATCCACTAGCCTCATGAATGGTCTAATTACTATCTAACTCCTTTCATTTTAAAGTTTCATAGTTATTTAACACCTTTAGCTATTAGAACTCCACTTTTGTGCTTTTTACAATTTAATCCTTTTCACATAATTAAGCATGCAAACGTCAAAATTTCTTAACAAAATTTTTATACAACCTTACTAACATTCCATAGACATTAAAATAATACTATTAAGTTTTACTTGTCAGATTTGTGGTCCCCAAATCACTATTCCGATTTCACTAAAAACGGATTGCTACACTTACATTCCATATTAAACACTTATGGCATCATCTAAACATTTAACAAATAGATATATGCATTCATATATGATCACAAGTAATTCATCATTTCATATAAGCCATTTAAGAGTCAAATTCATTTACACAATCCAACTATTTGACCATTTCTAATTCACAAATCTAAGTTCAAATATGGACATGATAATGTAATATGTGATGTAACACCCCCTAACCCTTATCCGTCTCCGAAACAGGATTACAGGGCATTACTAGTAAATACAGTTCATTTACGGTCATTAATTAAAATAATTGTTTACACTTATCTTAAATTTAGCATATCGTCCCTTTAATGGGCCCTCGAAGCCCAATATGAGCAGTAAAATCAATTCGGGATTAATTTAAAATCACTACGAAAATTTCTCAAAATTTCAAAATTTTCCTTATGAACAGTACCCACACACTCGTGTGGATTGCCCATGTGACTCACACGGCCATGTCACTAGATCACACGACCATGTCGCTAGGTCACACGGCCATGTTGAGAGCCTATGTAACTCTCTGACTTAAAAGTATTAAGGTACAATTTTCACACGGCTAGTCCACACGCCCGTGTGCTAGGCCGTGTGGACTCAAAAATGAGCCTTAAACAACAAATTTACCAGCCTTGCAACTTAATATAGCAAATATTCCAATAACCATTCATTCAATTACTTTAAATATCATTCAAACCTACTTAAAACATGTCAAATTAGATATTTTATGTGCCTATTGATGAATCATTTTAAGTATTTCACACACATTTTCAAATAGTTCATATTCATACTAATTAAGCCAATTCCTACCATATACCATTGCCAAATCTAAAATTTACTTATTTCACCTTTACATTCATAAATCAAAATGACACTCATATGAATATGAAATCCTAGGTACATGCCATTACCAATAATTAATATACTTCTCCACTTAGAGTTCGGGATCGGCCTGGGATGTTGATTCAACGATCTGACTTTAACTTATCCTGCGCACGGAAACAAACCGTACGCTGAGTATGAACTCAGTGGTATTTCTATAATTTGAACACTTAATAATATGAAAATATAACATTCGCTTAAAAATCATATAACAATCACAATTATATAATTGTTCAATTCATAGATAAATCCTTTATAACTCAATCAATTATTTCATCTACTAACTCGTACAATTTTCCACAATATGTTCACAATTCACTTGAACAATAATATTATTCACTTATATCCCATTTAGAGTTACATAATTCCTGTGTTTCGATCATGTTTCAGTTCACTGTTCAATATCAATAAATAATATTCAACAATTCACATTTCAATCAATAATCCATTTTAATCCAAGCTCAATATCAATTGATATTTTTCAATATCAATTGATATTTTTCAATATCATTCAGTAATAATCAATTATTCAGTAGCAATCAGTTATTTAGTAACAATCAATTATTCAGTAACAATCAGTCATTCAGTACTTTTATTTACCCCTATTAACATGACTCGGACATTGACGGATACACGAATCCAACCAACACACCAGTACGGCACTTAGTGCCTCATCGGCTTTGTCGAAGTAAACAATAACAGTACGGTACTCAGTACCTCATTGGATTAAACCGAAGTAACAGTAGCAATATGACACACATGGTGCCTCATTGACTTGAAGTCAAAGTAATAGTACGACACTTATAGTGCCTCATCAACTCAAGGTCAAAGTATCCTTGAACACTTCCAACCCTATGGCATGCCAACTATATCCGACTTATCTCGAATACTGTTAATAGGGTTTTCAATTCACTTTCAATTTTTCAACCAATACACATTTCAATTAATCACATGTATTCTTAATTCAATACAATTCACTTTACTTTTCAATAACAAATATTTAAATTTCATAATAATCACATATTCATATTAATTTCATCACATTCTCAATCAATATATTTTTCAAATATAACATACATCCAATATTCAATTTTCACAATAATCACATATATCCATATAAATTCAATTCAATATTAATTACTATAACATATAAACCAAAATATAACAATTAATAATTAAAATTCGGATTAAATACCAATTCAATTTAAATTCAATACCAATGCTCAAATATTACATAAATCATAATTTCACAAACACTCAATTCAATATCAAATATACTACACTTACCTTAATTTTTACCATAAACATTTAAATTAAAATATAATAATTAATAATTAAATTCGGATTATAGAAATACAAACCGTAATTTTCGAGCTAACCCTAGTTGACTTTGCCTTTTCCTTTCTTAGGCAAGGTTTTTCCGGAACAACGTTAGCTACGGAAATTAAAATAATTAAAAATTATCAATTTCAATACCTTTAGCTACTTATTTATACTTTTACACATTTGCCCCAAAACATTTACATCTTATACAATTTAATCCATCATATCAACCAATTATTCCACAAGGTTCAAAGTAACTCATACTTTCAACTAATTCACAATTTTAATCCTTGAATTTACCATTTCTATAATTAACCAATTATACATATAATTTATTAACAATCCCTAAATTTTTGAATTTTATAACTTAACACCATGCTAATTTAATTTATAGCATTAAATTCCTTGAAAGCTAATATTAACAAAACTCATGGTACAAAATATTTTAATTACTCACTAAACTTAGTAATTCAACTCAAATTTCCACCACAAAGGAACAATCCACCAAAACAGTCCCTAGACTTCACAAAATTAAGAATCTAACCTCCAATTCTATCAAAACAATCCCCTAATTCTTTTATTTATTCAACATAATCAATGTCTAGAAATCTAATAGCTTCCAAAATTTCAACATAAACCATGAAATATTTTGTTCTAGGTTTCTAAAAACTCAAAATTTACAAGAAAAAGACTTAAATTGACTTACCAATTGAGCTTGGAACCTCATAACCCTAATTTTCCCTTTTCTTTCTTTCCTTCTTTCCTTCTTTCCTTCTCTGTTTCGTTTGCCTATTCTGTTTCTATTTGTCTCTTTTTCTATATTTTATTTCTTTTTATTTCCTTTGTTTAATTAGGTTAATGTAATAACAAAAATAATAATATAATATAATATTATTTACTTAAATAATAAGTAAATAAGTAATAATTACTAATATATGTATTTCATTTTTTCACATGTCATCATATGCACCATACATTTGTTAAGTTTTTAGTTTATTTATAATATAATAATATAATATAATTAATATAATTTACAATAATAATATACTTTATAATTAAATAATATATTTATATATATTTAAAATAGTAAAATCTAAGATTTTTATTAGGCATATGCCGCCTCAACTTTAGAAAAAGGCATAATTCCCTATTTGATCCTTTTAACTTTTCTTTAATCTATAATTAAACTTTCACACTTTATTCAATTTAATCCTTATACCTAATTAACCTTAATTTAAGCTAATTCACCTAACTAAACTCTAATTAACCACTCAATTAACTTCATAAATATTTCTAGTAAATATTTAAGAATCTATTTTTCAGAAACGGAGACCCAAAAATACACTTTTCCGATAACCGTAAAATTCGAGTCGTTACATGTGATAATTGCTAAAAGTAACATGTTTTAACCTCATTCTTAATGTGTTTTTGGGTAATTATTTGATGTTAATTGTGAATTTCTCCAAATCCTTTGAATTCATGTTTTTATGCTTAATAGAGTATTTGGGAGCAAAAAGAGTGAAAAAATAAAAATGAGAGTAAGCTACAAGAGCCACACAAGCTGATCCCTTCCACACAGCTTGTCCACATGATCGTGTGAGCCACACGGGCTGCCACACGGCTGTAACAACCTATTTTCAGTGGAATCAGAATAGTGGTTTCGGGAACACAAATTTGAAGTCAAAAAAAATTATTTTAATATCTACAGCATGATAATACGATAGTATAAAAATTTCGTTTGTATGCTTAATTTGTGAAAAATGACTAATTGCGTAAAGTGCGAAAGTTGTGTTCTATTAGCTAAAAGTGTTAAATAGCTATAGAAATTTAAATTGGAGGCCCTTATATGGTATTTAGACCACTAAATGAGTTAGTGGATGTGCATGGCATGGTATTTTTGAAAATTTTAAAGTTAGGTAAGGGTGAATATGTAATTAGGTAATTAAAGGTTAAAAATTTAATATAATAAAATAGTCATCATCTTTCTTCTTCAGCATACTAAAAATTTCAGCAAACATTGGGGTTTTTAAAGCTTTGAAATTTGGCTTAGCTCTCCCTTGCATGGTGAGTGATTTTTGTTCCGTTTTTAATAGTTTTTATGTTTCCGGGATCGTTGTAACTTAACCTAGCTAACCCGGGGACTAATTTACAAAATGGTTGAAGGTTTAAGGTTTTACCATTGATGAATAAGTTAGAATTTTGAAATTTAATGAAATAAAATGAATCATTGTTGTGAGATAAACACTTTTTGTTAAGTGAGTTTTGATAAAATTGTCAAATATGGGCTAAATTGAGAAATGGGAAAATTGTGTTAAATGTGTGAAATTGTTAATTTTCTGAGCTACTATATGCATATATGAAACTTGGCTAGGCTTACATAGGGATGAAATTGCATAAATTTCATTTTACGACCCTAAGGACTAATTTGTAAAGAAGCCAAATATGTAGGGGCAAAGTGGTAATTTTGCCATAACTTGAAATTTGGATTGAATTGAATAGGATAATGATTAAATGAGTTCAATTTGATTATAAGGATCAAGAAAAGTGACGTACGAAATTAGATCGAGGGAAAGACAAAGTTATCGATTAAACGATCATTGTCCGTCATACGAGTTCAAGGTAAGTTCGTGTAATTACATTGTGTATTTATATAATTTAATTGAAATATATGTATTTGGATTGTGTAATCACGATGTATAATTATCGAACGCATAACCGAGGTAGTATGAAGAATACCGAGTCCCGTTTAAACCTTAAGAATTCGTAGGATACAAATGACATGTCATTAGGTTTACCATTTTGGTTGAGATTTTGCATGTGTTGCGGACTCACCACATCTCGTATGAGCTTACTGATATTTAGCTCGTATAAGCTTACCAATATTCAGATCGATATTTAGCTCGTATGAACTTATTGATATTTAGCTCGGAGAAGCTTACCGATTATCGCTTATACATGTACAGGAATTGACAGATTACAGTTCAGTACACCTTGTGTGTACCACCCGCGTATCTAACAATATTCTAAGTGGTTCAATGGGCATAGGGTTATTACGAGATTTATACAAGTTCGATACGAACTATTACAAGTATTTACATGGAGATGGTTTATATAAATGATATACGGATATACAGTATAAATGTTACTTGTACATGAAATTTTAATAATTTTTAAATTCATACATGATTCTCGAATTTTATATGTATACATGGCTAGCTTGATGAATTGTTATGTGATAGGCTTTGGCCAAATTGAAATGAGTTATGCTTTGAGTTACTTACCTAAATTTAAGGTTATATGGTAAGTTTAATTCTATGTTTTATGAACTTACTAAACTTAATTGCTTACTCCATTTTATTTTCCATGTTTTATAGTGACTTGGAAGCTCGCTCGATTGGGAGTTGTTAGAGACTGCCTCACACTATCAAACACTTATTTTAGTACTTAGGATTTTATATTTTGGTTAAATGGCATGTATAGGTGTTTTGGCTCATGTAGCCTATATGTTTTGTTATTTATTTAGTCATTTGGTTTGGCTTGAATGTGGTATATGTTTTGTCATGTAAATGGCCTTATGATATGTGGTGTAAAGTCGTTATGTGAATGCTTTGTTTGTGATTGGTATTTTGGGTACCAAATGGTTGAAATTAAGATGTAGTATGCATGCTAAGTTTTAGGCTCAATGCCTCATATAGGTGATGTCCATCTAGGCATATTTTGATAAGTTATAAGTGGTCAATTGATGTGCACATGAGTAACATAATGGTGTGTGATATTTTAAAATGTTAAAAACTTTATATTGGTTGGTTTTGAATGTCTATTTATGCCATGGTTGTATGTACAGTGTTGAGCTTAGGTTGGTACCAATTGTGGTGAGAAATTTGGCATGGAAAATAGCCTATTTTTGTCCACACGGGCGTGTGTCTCAGCCGTGTGTGACACACAACCAAATGACACAGTCGTGTGTCTCCTGATACTTCTATAGAAATCAAGTCAGTAGCTTCACACGGCCTAGCACACAGGCATGTGGCTTGGCCGTGTGGCACAAGTTAGTATACCTTCTAGTTTTCACACGGCTTGGCACACAGGTGTGTAAGGCCATTTCAAAGGGTACATGGCCTAGTACACAGGAGTGTGGTTGACCGTGTAACCCAAAAGTGAGTTACAAGGGGTCGGACACGGGCTGGGACACGGCCGTGTGATCCCATTTCGAATGCCCACACGGCCTGAGACAAGGGCTTGTCTCTTGGCCGTGTGAGACACACAGCCTGGCCATATGGGCGTGTGTCCCCTACACATTGAAAATTTCAATGTTTTCCTAAAAATTCCTTGAGTACTCGGTTTAGTCCTGAACTACTTTTAATGTCTATTTAGGCCTCGAGGGATCGTATTAGGGACCATATGAATGAATTTGAATGGCTTTTGTTTGGAATGAAAAATGTATATAAAAAGTATGATTGTTTGAGTTTTAAGTCCGATAATGCTCCGTAACCCTATTCCGGCGTCGGATATAGGTTAGGGGTGTTACAACGGCCATGTGGCTGGCCGCGTCAATTTCATGAATTGGCACTCTGAATTGCGGGAAAACACAATTTTTAGGTTTTTCGAGCATTCTAATACGAATATATGACAAAAGTAAGAAAATAGGAATGAGTCATCATAGAATATTCAAGAAAATAGCTCGAAAAACACCATTGAAGCCGATTCTGAAGCAAATGTCCATCAAGATTGAAGATTCCTAGTTGATTTCTTAGGAGATTATCATAAGTTTCTTTCTTTTTTTTGGTTATACTGCATTTTGCATGTTTTTATTTTCAAACGTGAACTAATTTTCTAAATACCTAGGGGAGATGAACCCTATGATGAATTCTGTCTTTTGATTTTATTTTATTCAATAAATACTTAGATCTTTTTCTCAATTATGTATCATTAATTCTTGGTCTAATATTTCTAGATTATTGATCAATGTTTGATATGCTTACATCAGAGGAGGAATAGACATTGTTCTTGCGTAATTGAGTGGAGTTGCATGCAATCCTAGAAATAGCACTATATAAATCTACCAGATTAGAGTCAAATCTAATAGGGGAATCCATAAATTGATTTAATGCGATAATTGTAATAACCCCTACCCGTATTCATTGCCGGAATAGGGTACGAGGTATTACCGGAGTTTACAATTTTTTTTATATCCAATATAGCCCCTTTATAAATATTTAACCTTCCCTACAATATTAAATCGAGACCAATCCACATCAACCAAACCAATTCAACATATTTTCAAGATAAATTCATGCATATTTATAAGATAACATCATCACATACCCAAAACCAGGTTTGTTAACCATACTAATGGCTAACTTTACATTCATTTCACGTTAACATTTACTTTATTAGCTTATACATGCCATTGATTTCCAAAATAAAGTTTCTTTATATACCGAAATCTTGAGGTTGATAGTGTGATGTGTCTCCGACCAAATCCGACCTCTGAGCTCTTAACACTACAAAACAGGGGAAAATGAAACAGGGTAAGCACTTTGTGCTTAGTAAGCTCATGTAACAAGAATTATACTTACCTAATATTTTCAATACAATACAATAAACATTCCTATATCCATTCAATGCATTATTACCCTAACATGCACAAACTCAACATTCAAGTTAGTACAATAATTTTCATGTACCAATAATATATACTATGATTGATGAGCTCATCAATTCATGATTTCCATTTCATTATATTTTTTTTTTCATATTTATCCGATTGAATTTCTTGGAATTTTCGATGGATTTTCAGAGGTACACTTTTAGTGTACATTTCTGGGTCTGTCAATTCATATTCATGTGCGCACATTTCCATTTCAGAGAGTACACTCCCGCGAACCTCATCCTTATAGCGGGATTACCAATCCAGGCTAAATCCCTTGTAATATAAACTCATAGAGTATTGTCGGGATTACCAGTCCAGGCTAAATCCCCTGCAACGACAATTACTCTAATGAGCTTGGATCTGAATTACCAGTCCAGGCTAAATTCAGACCCTAATTCGGATTACCTATCCGGGCTAAATCCATTTTCCACATATTCTTCGGGAGGGCTATATCAGGATAGGATCACCCGTCCGGGCTAGATCCTTTTTACCGTCAATTCTCTTTCAGAGATTCATCGAAATTTCCTTTCATTCAACTGGGATTTCTTCCCCCTTTTTATCAAATATATCAATGTTTTATCAATTTTCATACAATGAACATTCAAATCATATTCACATCAATAACATACATTTCAAGCATTTAAGAATATAATTCAAGTTACACAAACTTACCTTGATACTTGTTCGTGTAAAAAAATTTACTAATCCTGAACTTTTTCCTTTCCTCGATCTAGCTTCGTATTTGAATATTCTGGATCTAAATAAATAAATTTAATTATCAATTTAATACATTTCATGTTCATATGCAACAATTTCTATAATTTCATTATTATTATTTATAGTTTATTCAAAGCTGTCTATTTGAGTCATAGTCACTAAATCACTTATAACTCGAGGTACGGAACTCCAAATTAAGATCTATTAATTTTCCTTGAAACTAGACTCATATATCTTATTATCATAAAATTTTCATAATTTTTGGTTTAGCCAATAAGTACAGTTTATTCTTTAAAGTCACCCCTATTCTGCTGTCTGATAGTTCTGACCCTTCTTCACTAAAAATTAATTATCTCTTCATATAGAATTCAGATGATGTTTCCGTTTGTTTCTATTGAAAATAGACTCATTCATAATTCTATACATATAAATTTAAGCCCATAATTATTTTTATTAAATTTTTTATGATTTTTCAAATTCAGAATAGGGGAACTCGAATTCATTCTGACCTTGTCTCACAAAATTCATTATATCTCATGATTTACAGATTCATTGCTTACATCGTTTATTTTATGAGAAACTAGACTCAATAAGATTTAATTTCATATTTTTTTCATCTTCTAATTCTATTCCTACAATTTATGGTGATTTTTCAAAGTTAGTCTACTACTGCTGTCCAATATTGTTTTAGTGCAAGCTATTTATTACCATTTTCCCCCCAAGCTTTTAATAAATAACAATTCCGTTCCTACTCAATTAGCCTCTCAATTGAGCTGATTTTTCTCGATTAACACTTTATTCTATCACCTTAAACTAGTTTACAACCTTTAGGAATCAAAATTTCAGCAATAGACTTTAATTCCAAACATTTTCACAATTAGGTCCTAAAAATCAATTTCTATTGAAATTACCTAATAAAATCATCTCATAAACAAATTAAAGCTTTAATTTCATTCTATTTCATCATAAAATTACAGCACTCAACCATTGTGACTTTCAATTTCATCCATGAAATCAAAAACTAATGAATTTAATAGTAGGACCTAGTTGTAAAAGTCTTAGAAACACAAAAATTACAAGAAAAAGACAAGGATTAACTCACTTGGTGCAAAAATCATGTAATACCAGCTTAGAGAACCCTCCTATGGCGTTTTTAGTTGCTGGAATTGAAGAAAAATGAAGAGAAATCTAGATATTTCCTATTTAGTCCTAGTTTTATTTAGTTAATTTTGCAATATTTCAATTTTACTCTTAATTTATCAATTTTCCTACTGATTTCATGCCCTTGCTGTCCAGCCCAAATAAATTTTGGGTCTAATTTCCTTTTAAATCCTCTTTCATTAGACACTTAAGCTATTTAATCACGCCATCCACTTTTACACCTTTTACAATTTAGTCCTTTTCATTTAATTAACTATCCAAACATTAAAATTTCCTAACGAAATTTTAATACCACATTACTAACATTTCATAAATATTTATAAAATTATTTTCAACTAGGTTTTACGAGATAGAGGTCCCGATACCTTATTTTACCTAATTTCTTCAATAATTTCTTTTTCTAACTAACCACTAAATCGGTAAAATTTTTCTATTAATATTTTCATACGATTTTCCTATCATATCGATTTTCATGCAAAAATATTGAAATAAATTTCTCTTTAAATCGGATTTGTGGTTACGAAACCACTATTCCGATAACCTTGAATTTAGGCCATTACAATAATAAGGGTTTTAATTAGAAAGAAATTTCAATTAATTAACCTAAAGTCAGTTGCTCTTACTCTCGAAAGGGATCTTAGCATAATTAAAGAGATTTCAACAAATCAAGTTACTAAGTAAAAAAATTGCATAATTTAGATTGATAATGAAAGATGAAATCTAGGGGAATTCTTTCCTAAGTATTATTTCACTTCTTGGTTGTTAATCATTTATTTTTGTGATTTATTCTTTGTCATGTTTGTAGGGCCCAATTTTAGCCCGAGCCCAAAACCCATAAACAAATAAACAGAAATAAAATTTTAAACAACCCAAGATACAAAAATAGAAGCCCAAACATAATTAAATCCAAACCCAAATAAAACTTAGCCCAAAATGGCCCAAAGCCTTAACATTTTCAGCCAACCTAAGAAGCCCTAGCCCTTAGTATTTGCAATAGCCGCCACTCCACCAATGGCCTCCGCGTCCCACGCCACTCGGACCTCCAATGTCGCACCACGTGCACCTCCACGTCAAAGCCCACGACCACCACGCCACCTGCAATGGAAAAAACGGTTGTAAAAAGGCTATAAAAGCCTTCAAAAATCAATTATAAAGAGACTTTTTTTTGGATATACATTGGATACAAAAGCAGAGAATACACAAAAGCAATAGATATCAGTAGAAATCAAAATACAAGGTTTCTTTTATAGTATTTCTTTTTTTTTCCTTTTTTTACTACTATTGTTTTATTTTTTTTTGTTTGCATATATTTTTTTTTTAAAAAAGGAATTTTTTACCTTCATCGCCGCGTGTGCAACAGTGCCGGTGGCGCATGCGGTGGTCTATTGTTGGAGCCTTGGCCGGAGATAGAGAAAAAGAAGAGAGAGTGAAGAGAGAGTTGGAAGTTTGTTTTTCAAAAAGAGGGCTCAAATATTTTTTTGGTACAAAATATGGGTTATATAGTATACCAAAACGACGTCGTTTTGGCTTAAGGCAATAAGCATCAAAACGGTGCCGTTTAGGCATACAACCCACGCGTGTGACCTGGCGAGGGGAGGATCCGCGTGTTTTCGTTAATGGGCAATTTGCCACTTTGGTCCTTCCCATTTTTTAGAGATTTACAATTTAAATTTTCCTTATTTCTAATGTGGCCCCGAAATTTTGCTTCAGTTTTAATTTGATCCTCGGGTCTTTTAAAAATGAGTATTGAGACAGCGTCGTTTGGGGAATAGGGTATATTTGCCCAGTGAGTCCCTCTTCTATGGCGCTCGTTCCAATGGAGTCCCTAGATTGGCCCTATTCTTTTATTATTTTAAAATTGGCCACCAGAATTTCATCTAAACTTCATTTTCCACATGCGCATATTTCTTTGAGATTTTACCCCTGTTTTTTTCATTTTTGGTTCCAATTTAGTCTTTTATGGTTATTGTGCTATTTTAATTAATTATTCATTTATTTTCGCTATCACTTTGTTTTATTATTATTATTATTTACTATTATTGTTTTATTATGCATATTATTGTTGTATCCCTTATTTAATTATTATTACTTATTCTTAGTGTTATTCTTATTAATATTTTACTATTATCATATACATTATAATTACTACCGTTTCTTATTTTTATATTATTGATTATTGTAAGTAGGTTTAAATTATTTTACTTTTTTTGTTTTCTATTTTTTTTATTTTTTTAAAAAAACAAAAGAAATCTTTCGACATATCTTATTTGAATTATTTTATATGCATTACCTATCTGGCGTGGCTTTACTTATTTATTAAATTCCTTTATATACTTATATATATATATATTTGTTTTATTATTTTATTATTATAAAATTTACTTATTTATTAAATTCTTTTATATACTTCTATTTTTTTTTATTTGATCATTACAAATTTTCTTTTTACATTGTTTGTTTTGAACTTTCATCTACATTACTTTTCCCCCTTTATCCAGTTTGAACCTCTTTAATACCTTTTATTTGTTATTTGTGATTCATTATTATAACATTCTGTTCATGAATTATTACGTTGCGTTGTATATTATCCTTTCATTGCATTTTTTTTGCTTAAAAGGTCGTGTTTTAATATTGCTTAAGTTTTGGAACCGTTTTATTCAAAGGTTTTTCTCAAAATAAGGCAATACTTGACATTTGGCATATTCGAGAAGATTGAGCCCTAACTTACTGTGTTCTGATTTTCCTCGTCGAGTCCAAGTAACCGAGTACCCTTTCTTAAATCAAAACAAATGGGTTTTAAATAAAAGCTTATTCTCGAAAATTTGAGATGTCGTGTCCTAACTTATTGGACATGACACTTTGTTTTCTCGAGGTGAAAATTTCTAAAAAATAAAAGGCTATATTCTGTATTTGAAATTTTGAGAGATCGAGCCCTAACTTACTGGGTTCCAATTTTTCATTTGCCCCAAATAACCGAATATCCTTCTTAAGCTTAAATACATGAGTTTTGAAAATTAAAAGACAAGCTTAATTTCAAGGGTTTGAAATGTTATATCCTAACTTACTGGGTGTGACATTTTATTTCTTTGAAATAGGAGAGTCTTAGCATTCAATTTAATTCATTCTAGTGTTCTTTTTAAATAAAAGGGTCATATTCTAAAATCTTTTTAATTTTTTGACATTAAGACATTAGTTAATTAATTAGGTACCAATTTTGGGTGCTACGAGGGTGCTAACCCTTCCTCGTGTGTAACCGACTCTCGAACCCTTTTTCTCGAATTTCGTAGACCCAAAACCATTGTTTTTGTTAGGATCTCGACCAGATTAAGCAACGAACAATAAAATAGCGGAATAAATTGAGAAATTAAACACACAAATTTAACGTGGAAAAACCCCTCCAAAGAGGATAAAAAACCACGGGCAAAGATAATTTTACTATAATGGCAAAAGAACGAAGAGTACAAAAGATGGAGATAAAAATTAAACCCCGAAACCAAAGAACCCACAAAACATAAACACAAAATTCTCTAAATGTGTTATGAGTTCTAATCTCTAATGGGTGTTTTATTCTAAGATTGTAAAAGAGCCTATTTATAGGCTAAATTCATGGGTCAAATAATAATAAAATAATCTAAACTAATCAGTGTTTGATTGAAACAAGTAAACAGAGTTTAACTGAAAGATTATTTCTCAAATTTGACTGAAAATAGAAGTCATATTTAACAAATCTCCACATTGACTCATATTTTCACAACGCTATCTTGCCAAAGCCCGCCACGAGCCTATCTTGAACTATGCAGAGAATTAACTGAGTCGAATTTGTGCTTAGAAACTGGAAGACTTCTAGCCTTCGACTTGTACACTACCAAATCAAATCTAACCTGGGTCTGATTTTCACGAACACAGTGCCCTAACTTTTCAAATCCTGCATCTAAAAGAGAACCTCTCTTCAACGAAATAGTCATACATTTTTCCCTCCTATGACCAAGTTGCCTCCACTCCAAACAAGTTGACTTCAACTCCGTAACGGACGAGGGACGTCCGATTTCACCGGTCACTGTATAACCTTCCAGAATATAAAGACTGCCGGTTCTTTTACCTTTTAACAAAACGAGAGCTCCACGAGATACTTTAATGGCGCTCGAGTCGATGTTGATTTTGCATCCTTTCAAGTCTAAAATACTTAAGGAGATGAGATTCTTTCGTAAATCAGGTACATACCTGACATCTGAGAGTGTCCTAATCGTCCCATCGTGCATCTTAATTTTAACACTACCAATACCAATTACCTTACTAGATGAATCATTTCCCATGCGCACAACTCCACCTTCAATTGAACTGTATGTAGAGAACCATTCTTTATTGGTACACATGTGGAAAGAACATCCTGAATCTAGGATCCACTCGGACGTGAGCTTGGTGTTACCGCTTGTTGACACTAACAAGAAATCATCACCATTTTCTTCGGCCAAATTAGCACCAGTTACATCTTACTCGTTACTCTCAGCAGCTTTTTTATTTCGCGGTTTATAACAATCTGCTTTAACGTGACCTAACTTTTTACAATAGCGACACTTTGATGCTACCAAAACGGAAGCTTGCCTATCTGTCTTGCTATCCAAATGAAGCTCATTGTCGAGTTTGTCTCTACTCAACAAATGACCCTTCACATCTTCGAAAGAGAGTTTGTCTCTGCCATAAATCAGGGTCTAAAGAGCACAATAATAGCATAGCCTGATCTTCATCGTCAATATGAACCTCAACATTCTTTAAATCATTTAAAAGAGTAATAAATTGACTGATGTGATCTCTAAGAAGCTCACCTTTGTTCATGCGAAATGTAAATAGACGTTGTTTCAACACTAAACGATTAGCTAGAGACTTAGTCGCATAAAGAGTTTCTAACCTTTTCCACAAGGCGGATGAGGTCTTCTCCATCAATACCTCCTGCAATACCGTATTCGCGAGGCACAACCGGATTGCAGACAAAGCCTTTTCATCAAGCTCTTCCAATTCCGTTTTATTTAGATTCTCAGGCTTTTTCCCGGTAACAACCTTTTTCAAGCCTGATTGAACTAGAATTGCCATCATTCGAACTTGCCACAGATTGAAATTTGTCTCACCATCGAACTTCTCAATTTCAAACCTTGTTGCTGCCATCTCTGAACGGGCTGATCTATGAAAATTGAACTAGCTCTAATACCACTTATTAGGATCTCGACCCGATTAAGCAACGAACAAGAAAATAGCGGAATAAATTGAGAAATTAAACACACAAATTTAACGTGGAAAAACCCCTTCAAAGAGGATAAAAAACCACGGGCAAAGATAATTTTACTATAATGGCAAAAGAACGAAGAGTACAAAAGATGGAGATAAAAATTAAACCCCGAAAACAAAGAACCCACAAAACATAAACACAAAATTCTCTAAATGTGTTATGAGTTCTAATCTCTAATGGGTGTTTTATTCTAAGGTTGTAAAAGAGCCTATTTATAGGCTAAATTCATAGGTCAAATAATAATAAAATAATCTAAACTAATCAGTGTTTGATTGAAACAAGTAAACAGAGTTTAACTGAAAGATTATTTCTCAAATTTGACTGAAAATACAAGTCATATTTAACAGTTTTAATAAACCAAAATGTTTTATTAAAATGATCAATCTCAAGGTGATCCGATCACACCTCGGAAAAGATCGGTGGCGACTGCATTTTCGTTTTAAGTTGATTCCCGTTTTTCAAATTTAAAATGGTTTCGACAATGTTCATTAGTTAATTAATTTAGTTAATTTTAGTTTTTCATCAATCACTTGATTTATTTGGTTAAATAATAGAAAGACAGTAATTGCTAGTACTTTTAGTCTTCGTGGAATAATATCTTTGCTCACCATAGCTATACTATTAATTGATAGGTGCACTTGCCTTAATCAGATTTTTAGTTAGTTTCGTAGACATCAATACACAAAAATTGATTGATTCAACCTAGGTACATATCCTATATTTAACCAAAATGAGACTATACAAACATTGTTGAGTCAATTGTCATTGCCTAAATGCTGGAATTACTTCTTGTAACCTTGAGATACACCTGTACTTATACACGAAATAAACAAATCGTATGCTGAGTGATAAAGCTCAGTGGTACTTTCATGATTCAAGATAATATATCTTAAACATTACAATTGATCACAAAGTATAAATACATTGCTTATTCA
Source organism: Gossypium hirsutum (assembly GCF_007990345.1). Taxonomy (NCBI): domain Eukaryota; kingdom Viridiplantae; phylum Streptophyta; class Magnoliopsida; order Malvales; family Malvaceae; genus Gossypium; species Gossypium hirsutum. The sequence continues at coordinate 102,378,551 of NC_053428.1, read as the reverse complement.
ATTTATATTCTATCATGCCAAGCAATTCCATTATCAATTACATATAAGAGTATACATATGGTAATTAGCAAATCAATCCATTCATCATTGCAATAGAATTGACCAATTTATTCTAATTGTCAAATGCCAAAGTCTATATCATTTAAGCATTCCATACCATTTATGAAACAATTATATATACCTTATAACTTTTCCAATTCCATGTTCAATCAACATCATTTAATCATTTAGCTTTCGTATTCAAACATGAATTCAACATCCATACACACATGTCATTGACATTAAGTCATCCAAATCTCATGATTTATCCACATCATTTACCTTTTAACTTGCCATTTAATCCCTTTTTAGAGTCTATCGATCTATTCCTACTCATTTCAACCTTTAGGGTTCGTTTCTAACCATTTTCATAGTTTCTTTTGTTTACTCTCTTTAACACGAATCACATATATCACGAGTTACATAAAAGCAAACATATAGTTCCATAGACATTTATCAATTCACAAACTCTTAACAATTTCATATAATTCATTTCATTACCATATTCTATTATCAATCTATTTCATTACATTTCTAAGTTTCCAATTTCATTTATAATGTTTTGCCCGATGGAACCTTAGTAAAACAAACTCGGATACACAGGTGAAATAAGTTGCTCGTTCGAGCTGAAATTACATCAAGTTACTCATTTGTGCTAAACCTATGTCATATATTATGTGAGAATCCATGACAAGGGTTGGATCTCATTATATTACTTGAGAATCTGCAACGAATTCTAGATCTTGTTATAATCTGTAATAATCTCCGATCAAGCGCACATATGACCTTATTGACATGTTAATCTATTCTAGCCTTTTACTAAGTTCACACAAGCAACATTTATACATATATGCATTGTCATAATTGTAGTCATTCTTATTCACATGTCATACCTGATTTTCGATCGAATTTGCAATTCCTTACCCTGTACACTATTCTATTGCATGACAATCATTTCATTTCAATTTAAGTCAATTCATATATATAATTTCACATTTGGTATCACAATTTCATTCCAATTCATCATCAACACACAATTAACTTATACTATATAACACATTCAATCCATTCTCATATTACACGTTATGTTCTTAATAAATCATAATATTTTCAATTTTATTCAATTTAGTCCACTATCTTAGCAATAATATGAATCATAGCAAACCAAATGATAAGATCATTATTAGTTCACCTCAATATTCAATAATAGTATAACCTCAATATTCAATAATAGTATAGATTGATTGATTGATAGTAAATATAAAAAAAAACAGTTAAATAGCTACAATTTCAATGACATAGAAAATGTAAAAATAATATATATTTCACGAGAAGTTCTAAAAACAGTCAATTTTATATTGGGCCAAAGAAAGAACTTTTCTTTTCTTCGAAACCGCGAACAAAATCAGATCAAAATTTACCTTTCAGAAGAAAAAAGGTCAAATTGCTACTTCACAAAAAAATTTGCAATTTTCCATTCCAACCCCTTACGTTCTCATGTGTAAACTTGAAAAAGAGGTCCAAAATTTCTTTAGTTTTCACTCTTTTCATTATTCCTGAATTTCCAACATTGGAATCCTCGACAAGGTATCACATTTCCTCACTCGATCCATTTTTTCCACTTTGATTTTTTTGGGGAAGGGGTTAAACTAACAATTCTTTTTCCATCTAAATCGACCCAAATTTGATAGGCCATGATTTAGCCTTCAAGAAATTGATATTTTCATTCATGTCTTCTTTGAAGTTTTAGTTTGAGGCTATTATATTTTTAATTATTTGGGATAGATTTGGTCTCTGGGATTTCAATTTTGATTCCTTTTCTGACATTTTGATTTTCTAATGTCTTTTTTTTTTAAGAAAAGAAGTGACCATCCCTGGTTCTGGCTCCTATGAGGCATTACAAATCGGCCATAAAAAATATCATATATGAAAAGTTTCTAGCTCCCATCTGTAGGTGACTCCAGGATGCACAAACCATGGGATTTCCTAATGTCTTTTAGGTCTACACATTGTTTCCTTCATTGGGTCTTTGTTAATTTTCCATTAATGGAAGCTTTAAGGCTGGAAAATTATCTAGTTTTCTAAATTTGCTTCTTTTCTATTTTTTTTCTTTCTTTTTATTGTTACTTTGATTCCAGGTACAACACACTATGATTGTTTTAACATGATTTAAGTTTTTAATTAATAATGATTTTTATAATGGTACTATATTTATGATATTGTATATTGCCGGTAATTAATGATTACCAAAATGCTTAATTTTATACATTACGTTTATGCTTCTTCTTATTGGATTATTTGATTATTAAGAATCTGGAAACTTTGCATGCACTGAAATTAGTTGCTTTATTGCATAAGAAAGGTGAACTTTTCAAACATGAAATTCATTTATGTTGACATCCTTTTGTTAATTGCAGCAGATGTTATGATTCCACCAGGGTTGGATGTCTTGTTTGCATCGTAGCCGGCCTCATTGGTGAAATATAAATTTCATTATACTCAGAAGCTTGTTTGAATATGGGGGATGTGACTACACAATCTAGAAATAATGGATTTATTGAAGAAATTATCAAGCCCTCTAGAGGTGCTTTTACATCTATGATTAATTCCGAAATTGTGGCTGTTTTGGCTGTCATGAGGAGAAATGTTCGATGGGGAATCTACTATGTTGCAGATGATGATCATCTAGAGCATTCTCTCATCCACTCCTTGAAAGAATTGCGGAGAAAAATATTTTCATGGCAGCATCAGTGGCAAAATGTTGATCCAGTTGTGTACCTCCAACCATTTTTGGATGTAATTCAATCCGATGAAACCAGTGCACCAATAACTGGCATTGCCTTGTCTTCCATTTACAAAATCTTAACTATTGATGTTCTAGATTTGGATATTGTAAATGTGAGAGTTGCTATGCATATGATTATCGATGCCGTGACAAGTTGCCGATTCGAGGTAACTGATCCAGCATCTGAAGAAGTGGTGCTGATGAAGATACTTCAAGTTCTTCTAGCTTGTATGAAAAGTAAGGCTGCAACTAGGTTAAGTAATAAGCATGTATGCATGATAGCAAACACATGTTTTCGTATTGTTCATCAAGCAAGCTCCAAAGGTGAATTATTGCAGCGGATAGCTCGGCATACAATTCATGAGTTAGTTAGATGTATTTTCTCTCATCTTCCTAAGATTTGTAGTACAGAACATGAAATGGTCAACGAAAGCTCATTAGTTGCTTCAGGAGTGGTAATTTGAAATTTTTGTGGCATATGGCTTGGCATACAATGACTCATTTTGTAATTTATGAAAATTCTTTTACAGGTGGGTACGCAGAATGAGAATCACATGAATGGAAGTACACAATTAAAAAGTGGAAATGTGGGTATTGATGAAAGTGAGAATAAGGAGGATGCTCAAAATGGTGAGATATTGATGATGGCGCCTTTTGGGATCCCATGCATGGTGGAGATATTTCAATTTTTGTGTTCTTTGTTAAAGGTCACTGAAAATATTGGTATTGGCCCTAAATCGAATATGATAGCGCATGATGAAGATGTTCCACTCTTTGCATTAGGCTTAATTAATTCTGCTATAGAATTGGGTGTGTCATTATTCAGCAAACATCCCAAGTTATTGGCTGTAATTCAAGATGAACTATTTTATAATTTGATGCAATTTGGCTTATCCATGAGCCCACTTATTCTTTCGACCGTATGTAGCATCGTTCTCAATCTATATTATCATTTGCGTACAGAGCTAAAAGTGCAGCTTGAAGCTTTCATTTCATGTGTGCTTTTGAAGCTTGTGCAAAGCAAGCATGGGTTTTCATACCAACAGCAAGAAGTTGCTATGGAAGCTTTGGTTGACCTTTGCAGTCAACATATGTTTGTGGCCGAGATGTATGCTAATTTTGATTGTGATATAACATGCAGTAATGTTTTTGAAGACATTGCTTACATGTTGTCCAAGAGTGCATTTCCTGTGAATGAGCCGCTATCTGCAATGCATATCCTTGCTTTGAATGGTCTGGTATCTATTATAAAAGGTATGGCTAAGAGAACCTGTAATGAATTGTCTATTTCGGAGGAGGATTCAACAAATTATGAGGGATATGAAGCTTTTTGGACTTTGAAATGTCTGAATTACAATGATCCTAGTTCTTGGATTCCTTTTGTTCGTAAAATGAAACGCATCAAGAGAAAGTTGACAATTGGAGCTGACCATTTTAATCGAGATCCCAAGAAAGGTCTAGAGTTTCTCCAGGGAATCCATTTACTACCAGATAAGCTTGATCCGGAAAGTGTAGCGTCTTTCTTTAGGTACACAAATGGGTTAGATAAGAATCTTATTGGAGATTTTCTTGGTAATCATGGTGAATTTTGTGTTCACGTGCTTCATGAATTTTCTAGGACCTTTGATTTCCATGACATGACTTTAGATTCAGCATTACGTGTTTTCTTGGGAACTTTCCGCTTACCTGGAGAGTCACAAAAGATACAGAGAGTGATTGAGGCATTTGCTGAAAGATATTATGAGCAATCATCACATTTATTTTGTGATAGAGATGCTACCCTTCTGTTGTCATATTCACTTATAATGCTTAACACTGATCAACACAATGCCCAAGTCAAGAAAAAGATGACTGAAGAAGATTTTATTCGTAACAATCGACTCATCAATGGGGGGAAAGATCTTCCTCGCGAGTACTTGTCCGAGCTTTACCACTCTATCTGTGAGAATGAGATTCAGATGATCCCTGACCAAGGTGCTGGTTTCCCAACAATGACATTAAGCCGCTGGATTAATGTGATATATAGATCCAAAGAAAGTGCTCCTTTTATTTTATGTGATTCTCGAGTGCCCCTCTACCACGATATGTTTGCTATCTTGTCTGGCCCCACTATTGCCGCTATATCAGTGGTTTTCGATCAAGCAGAACAGGAAAATGTTTTACAAACATGCATTGATGGATTCTTGGCCATTGCCAAAATTTCAACACACTATCGCTTTGGCGATATATTGGATGATTTGGTTGTATCTCTTTGTAAATTCACAACCCTTTTGACTCCATTATCTTTCGAAGATGCCATTATTTCCTTCGGAGATGGTCCTAGAGCAAGGATGGCAACCACAACTGTTTTCACCATAGCAAATAAATATGGTGATTGTATCCATAGCAGTTGGAGAAGCATATTCGATTGTGTTTTGAGCTTGCACAAGCTCAGACTTCTGCCTCCCAGTCTAGCTAATGATGCAGCTGATGAAACAGATTCCTCATCTGATTATGTATGGAGTAAGCCTGATACGAGTTCCTTATTAATATCACGGACAACTCCTGCAGCCATCCCCCGGAGGTCCTTCAGCTTGTTTGGTAGGTTCAGCCAACTCTTATCCTTTGAAGTGGAGGAACCACTGTTGCATCCAACTCATGAACAGCTTGCTGCTCAACAGTTCCTTCGAGAGATAGTGCTAAAATGCCACATCGATAATATATTCATGGATAGCAAGTTCCTCCAAGCAGAGTCTTTATTGCAGCTTGTTGAGGCTATCATCTTGGCTACAGTTCAATTCAGCAAGGGAAGTGACATTATAGAAGATGAAGATAGTGCCGTGTTCTGCCTGGAGTTGCTGATTTCTATTACTCTAAATAATCGGGATAGGATTTTGATTATCTGGAAAAATGTTTACAAGTTTCTATCAGATATTGTTCAACAGAAGGCAATGCCTTGTGCTCTAGTGGAGAAAGCTGTGTTTGGGCTCCTTAAGATATGCCAACGTTTGCTTCCTTACAAGGAAAATTTAACTGATGAGCTTTTAAAGTCGATGCAACTAATTTTGAGACTTGATGCTCGAGTTGCTGATGCATATTGTGAACCTATTACTCAAGAAGTTATGCGACTTGTAAAAGCTAATGCGTCTCACATCAGATCCCATTCTGGTTGGCACACAATCATCTCCTTGCTATATATCACTGCTCAACATCCAGAAGCATCAGAGTTTGGGTTTGAGGCTCTAGCGTTCATCATGTTCGATGGGGCACATCTTTTGCCTTCTAATTATGTTCTTTGTGTGGATGCAGCAAGGGAGTTTGCTGAGTCTCGGGTTGGAGAGATTGATAGGTCTATTTCTTCCTTAGAAATGATGGCAAGTTCTGTTGTTTGTCTCGTAAGATGGTCTTACGAAGCCAAGAATACTGCCAACGAAGAGGCTGCTATGAAAGTGAGTAAGGACCTTGGAGAGATGTGGCTGAGGTTATTGCAGGCACTGAAGGTTGTATGTTTAGACCAGAGGGAGGAGGTGCGAAACCATGCTATTTTAATGTTACAACGGTCTTTTGCAGGTGTTGGTGGAATTTCCATTCCGAACACTATTTGGTTCCAGTGTTTTAATCTTGTCGTTTTTACATTAATGGATGATTTGCTAGAAATTGCACTGGGGAGCTCCCCTAAAGAATACAAGAAAATGGAAGGTACACTTGTTTTAGCCACAAAACTAATGTTGAAAGCTTTCTTACAATCACTTGAGGAATTGTCACAGCAAGCATCCTTCTGCAAACTATGGCTCGAAGTTCTCGATCGTATGGAGAGATATATGAAGTTTAAGTTCCGAGGAAAGCATAGTGAAAAAATTCATGAATCAATCCCGGAGCTTCTCAAGAATACCCTACTGGTGATGAAAACAACTGGTATTCTCATACCTAGTGATGATGTTGGCAGAGATAGTTTTTGGCAATTGACATGGCTAAATGTGAAGAAGATACTCCCATCTTTGCAATCTGAAGTGTTCTTGGAACCAGAATTGGAGCAGATGCAAGCAAAACACAAAAAGATATCTGGAATTCCCGCAACCAATGAGACAATGCTCATTCCATCAAATGAGACAACAACATGAAGAACATGGTTCTAACTGGAAAAATCCTAGAGTATAATATTTGTTAAGATAATGTAAATGGCATTCATACCCTGCATACTATACATGTTTCCCTATTGCAAAAAAGTCAGGAATCCAGAGCCGAAGCTGCAAAAAAGGAAGTATACATCGAAATTGAAATTTCATAATGTGGTTCTTGAATCTAATCTTGGTCAGAAAAAAAAAGCCTTCATTTTTCCACTCTCTGAAATTTCAGTGTTAGAAAGATTTTGTAGAATGCATTTATTCCACCATAGGATATAAGCCTATTTTTGTATTGGCACATAAAATCTCCTTATCTGTATACTTTTTACTCATGAAATTACAATTTCTTAGTACATCTAAAATTTTGGCAACTTGATGCTGAGTTATTTGTATTGTAGAGTATGAGAACTAAAGTCTATTTCAAGCATGTTTTTACGCACACATTGTATATACTTTTTTTAAAGCTTTCCCTTAAAATTTAGTATTATTGGCTAAATGGTTAAATACTTGTATCTTTCTTGGCTTAACTTAGATTCAAATATCCCCTTCTATTGTTTCAATTTTTTTGCTTTTTTAATTAAATGTTTTAAGTTTTTATTTTATTTTTAATTCTTGTTTTTAATTAATAAATTGTTTATTTATATAACCAAAATAATTAATATGTAATTATATAATGAAAATATTTTTTTGATATCTATAATTATGTTAAATATATTTTAGTTTTTTTTAAATCAACTAATTTTTTGATAAATTTTTCTTTATATATAATTTTTATATGTCAAATATTTAGTTTTTTTTTCATGTATATTGTTGGTATTGTAAATTCTAATATTATAAAATCAAATAATTATTTCAAATATCATTATTTTTTATATTTAAAATATTTAAAATATCATTATTTTTATATGTGAAATATTTCAAATATCATTATGTTTATATGTGAAATATTTCAATTAATTATTTCAGATACACATACAAAAATATATAATACTAAAATTTGCCATCCATATATAAAATCAATTAATTATTTCATATATCATTATTTTTAGTAGATATATATAATTACTTGATGCTTTTAAAAAATAAAATATATTTAACATAATCATATATATATAATATTTCCATTATATAATTTACATATTTATTATTTTATCTAAATAAATAGAGAATATATTAATTAAAAACAACAATTAAAAATAAAATAAAAAACTTAAAACATTTAATTTAAAAAGCAAAAAAGGATGAAATAAGATGTTTAAATAAAGAAAGAAAAAAGGGATTTCAACACGGGTTAATAAGTGAAAGTATTAAATGCTTTTTTAAAAATGCGTCTTACTTAGCGTGTTTTTGTCCTTTCAGCCTCAAAATGATCTATTTCCCTAAATAACGTTTAAAAATATTTATTTTCCTATTTCTTTTAAAAGTGACATTTATAATTAATTTTTCCGTCTATATTAATATATTTAATGGTTAAATTTTTTTACGTAAATAAATGGTAAATTTCTTTTACTTTACTCCAAACTTAATATGAATAAAACATGAAATATTAATATTAAATCATTAAAATATTAATTATAAAAAAATATAATAAAAATATGTAAATCCATTTTAATTTTATATTGATATTAATGGATGCCTTTTATATTTAAAAAAAATAAAAAAAATTGCTTTCATTTCTAAAATAAGGAGCAGCCCAGTCAACAACTTTGCTACCTTTCCTGCCTATATGAGATAGAAGTCGAAGTAAAACAAAAACAAATAGATAAAGTATGTTGAACAATGGCAAAAAATACACCATAACTTAAAAAGAGGAATGCAAGTTAAGTCTAAAGATGATAGGTACACGAACATATCCAAAAACAAGGTGAGTCTATACTTTCTTGCGAGCTTTTAGGCACTCCGATCAAATAGCCAATGCTTCCGCAACGTCAATGGATGACGAATGATAAGATCAACATATTTGTCCAAAATAATTTTAGTAAACATCACTCCAACACTAAACTTGCATGTATTTGGATCAAAAGATACATCACAATTTCCCTTCACAAATAAAAGGCGAAGGTACCACCCAAGCAGTGGTGGAGTCAGAAAATTTTTTATGGAGTACTGAAATTAAGTTATATATTTTTACAATAGTAAATATGTAATTTTATCATTTTAATAGTCTATATCTTTTTAATTTTTTAAGGATTAAATCAAATTTTTATTATTTTTGGAAGGCCAAAGTAAAATTTTACTATTATTAATTTAAAATTTTATAATTATAAAGGGCCTAAATAGAAAATTTTTCATTTTAGGGGAGGCCGGGGCCCCTTCCAATCCTTTAGCTCCGTCACTGCACCCAAGCACTCAATTGATTCTTTTTACAAGGGGTAGTGGAAGTAAACCTAAGATCATTCAACTTAGTGAAGTCAAATAAGGCATTATGCCACACTTCTACTAGGTTTGAATTAGTTCTTTCAATGATGAACCGGTTACAAGCCTTCCATAAATGCCAACATAGGTATGCCCCAAGACTTTTTGAGCAAAAGGATTTGAAGGAGGGAAGAAGGCATTGATACTGTCCCACCATTCTTTGAGATTAGAGAACCTCTCACATCGTGGACGGTAATTGAAACCTGAAGCACCTGATGTTGCACATGCAAAGGAGGCAAAAAACCAACACACCTTAAATGGTCTTGATTTCTTCATCACACATTGGATAAAATAGATCCACATCCCTAAACCTTTTGCACAAGTTTTTTTTAGTAGCAATAGCATTATGACATATTGTGCTTAACTTTAAGGGTTGTTTAGAGTTTCTAAAGTCATTTCCATCCATTCGAAGAAGCCTCGGACAAAGAGTTAGAGTTGCTCAATCGTGAAGGATCCGCATGAGAAGAAGAAAGATATTAGTATCCAAATCGGACAGAGGAACAACCATTTTTCGAGAAATGCCAAATAAGGTTACCTTTAGTTTCAAAATATCCGATATAAATTCTTTCAATGGTTTTGCATTCCTCATGATTAAAAAGCTCACAAATTAGATTGGACTTCCATGCTCGCATTTCACAATCAATAAGGTCTTTTATTGGCTATGGACCTGATGCATTAAAAGATAGAAAAGAAGTGGCATGAGAAGAAGGCAATTTAGGAATCCATCGATCTTACTATATTGTGAAATCATTGCCACTTTCAATGTTCCACCTAAGGTTTTTTTTCAAAACAGAAAAACCTTCAAGTAAGCTTTTCTGTGCCCATGAAAACCCATTAGATTTGTTGCAGGCCAATTTCGGCCTACCACAAATTAAACCCATTTACAACCAAAAAAAAAACCCCACCTAAGTTACCCAAACCTCAATCAGTCCACATCCATCTAAATTAACCCAACTACCCAAACCCAAAATTAAAAAAATTAAAAAAAACCCTAGCCCAATAATATAGCCCAAATTAGAAAAAAAAAGAAAAGAAAACTTAACCCTAGCCTCAACTTTCGGTGCCACTTGCCTCTGACAACCCCACCAGTCACTTCCATACCTTACAAAAAGTAAAGCAAACAAGTAAGACAAAAAAAAAAGCAAAAGTAAGTAATAAAAAAACTTGTAAAATGGCTATAAAAAGCCAAGCAAAATATTGTAAAAAAAAGGGGAGGATTTTTTTAGTTTTGATTTCCTTTGGCTGTTGTTCTGTTTTGAAAAAAAGAAAAAGACTGTTAGACAAATGTATTGAAAATCAAAAAGCAAAACAACAGAAGAAAAAAGGTGGATTTTAATCTCTATTTCTCTTATTCCTTTAGTTTATTTCTTTTTTTTTGTTTTCTTTCGATTCAATCTCATAATTTTTCATTATAAATCGTTTTTAAATAAAAAGAAAAAAGAAAAATTTACCTGGATCTTGGTGGTCCTGACCACTGTCGACGATGGAAGCCCCGGCGGCTTCGAAGAGCCACAATGACGGCGGCAAAAATGGGTTTAGAAACCTTAACCAAAAAAGGGGAAAGGAGGTGGGGTGTTCTTTGTTTGCTTAAACAAAAATGAAGTAAAGAATAAAAAATAAAAAAAAATAACAAAGATAAAATGGCGTCACAAATACTAGGCCAAGCATGTTTCTGCTTTTGGGATAAATTGTGTAAATGGTCTCTCCTCCTTTCTGGTCCTTTCAAATCAGCTCATTGTTACTTTTAAATTCCGCCCAAAATATTATTTTAATTACATTTTAGTACTGGTTGGAGTGGCACCGTTTTGATGGTATGGGAATATTCCCAATTCGGTCCTCCACTTTTGCGCGTATTTCATTTTAGTCTCTTTTTTTTTGTTTATTCATCTGTTTGTTACATTATATCCCTCACATATATATTAAAGACTTTAATGCTTACTTTCTAAATATTTGCTGTTCTTATTATCTTCATTTAAATATTTGTTATTTTATCATTTTCACGCTGCTAATATTTATTTATTTGTCTATCCATCTATTATTTATTTCCTTTTATATATTTCCCCGTATTTCCCTTTCATTATTTTCCTTTTCCTTTACTATTATTATTATCATATTATTAAATTAATTAGCTTTGCATTATTATTACTATTACTATTATATTTCTTTTATATTTATTTATCTATTCCTTTTTTTTACATACATTTATTTTACTTTGTTTTACCATTTATTTATATCCCTTTATGATTTTAAAACTTTGGTTATTATTATATTATTATTTTTCTCAACCTTCACATATTATTATTATTATTGTTATTATTATTATTTTTACTATCTAATATATTATTATACTTATTTTTACCCCTGTTATATTTATTATTAATATTAGTATATATTTTATTGTACGTATATATATACTTTTATATATAGTATTATTTTTATATATCATTATATTTATTATTATGCTTATTATTTTCACTATTGTTACTTATTATTTTATTTTAGTATTATTATGTATTATTTGGTATACATACATCTTTCTGTACATATTGTTATTATACATATATTATTTTATTATGGTATTAATACATTTTTACTTTTTTTTTCTTTTATTGTAAATATTATTTGTTATTACTCTAATATCTTAATATTATGTTATAATTTTTTTATTAATCACTTCATTATAACATGTTTGCACCGTTTATTTATTTATGAATTTTTATTTTAAAAAAATAGTTTATTCATTTTTTTCTTCTTCTTTTTATTTATAAATAAGGTAACATGCCGTTTAATATTAAGCCATTGATTTCATCGCTATGTTGGGTGAATATCATCGGCTAGTATTAAAAATGGGACGTCCTTTTTAAAAAAAATTGAAAAATTTAAAAATTCTCGTGTTTTGAAATAGGATATTTATTTTTGTGATTATTGATAAGTGATCAAACTTTATTTTTAAAATGTAGATGAGGATATGTAATTTGTCAAAATTCTAATGCTGTAAACTTTTCTCGTTTCCAAAATTTTTCGTGTTTTAAAAAAAAATTCGAATCCCAAAAATTTTCGTGTTTTCAAAATTTTCGTGTTTTAAAAAATTCTCGTTTTTCAATCGGATCACGGTTAAATGGCAAATTGAATTCGTATTTTTGAAAATCAAGACAACATGTGTTTAATAAAGATACCAATTTTGAGCGTCATGAGGGTGCTAATACCTTCCTCGTGCGTAACCGACTCCCGAACCCTATTTTTCTCAAGATTTTCGCGTAGACCCAAGTTTGGCCTTCGTTTTTGTTCAAGAATAAACTTTCTTTTCTAAAAAAGATGATTTATTAAGTGTCCGATCACACCTATAAAAAATATCGGTGACGACTCCCTTTTTTTAAACCGAAATTCCATTTTCAAATTTTCAAATAATCGCCTTAATTAGCGACTGAAAGCAAAATTTTTACGTCGCTACAAGATTAAAGCCTTTAAGCATGATGAAAGGATAGTAAATTCCTTTCTTGATACATGCCCATAAAGCATATAGGAAAGATAGCAACAACAAAGCTTGTTTAGCTAAAAGAGCAATATTATAAACCAATATTATAATTTACAAATTCTCTAAACCCCATTCATCCATTGTTTTAGCTTTTGCCACTCATCCATTAATATCCTCTTTCTTTAGAGTTTGACTTGTTGCATCAAAATTTATTGAGGGTGTTGTTGAGTGACTGGAAATGTAACACCCCTCACCCGTATTCAACGCTGAAATAGGGTTACGGAGCACTACCGGACCTATATAACACATTTAAACATACATTTCTCATACAATTATTCAATTTTAGTCCAAAATTCACTTTAAGGCATTTTAACACAATTGCCTCTAATGTTTCACATTTTTTTACAATTTAGTCCTTATTTTATAAAAACACAAATTAATGCAATTCAACCACAACCCATGCTAGCCGAATTTCAATTAGGTCCCTAGCAGCCCATATTTTTTATTTATTTCACATTTTAACCACGAACTTTTCATATTTCTTAATTAAATCCCTAATTTGCATTTTCACTAAAAATCACTTAAAACTTATATAACTATCATCAAATATTCATAATCTATCATTAAACATCAAAATACTCATGTATTTATCAATGGTAATGTAATAACTCAAATTTTACGGTTATCGAAAAAAGTGTATTTTCGAGTCTCCGTTACTGAAAAATGGATCCGTAAATAATTATAATTTTTTTTTAAAAAAAGTTAATTGAGTGGTTAATTAGAGTTTAATTAAGTGAATTTAGCTTAATTAAGGATAATTGATAAAAGGATTAAATTGAATAAAGTATGAAAGTTTAATTATAGATTAAAAGAAAATAAAAAGGACCAAAATGGAAATTATGCCATTTAGCATAAGTGAGGCAGCATATAAAGTAAAAATCTAAGATTTTTACTTAGATTTCAAATTATAAAATATATATATTTATTAGTAATAAATGATATTAAATTAATTTATTATAATTATATTATAAGATATTTATATGATAAATAAATTAGTATAAAGACAAATGTATAGTAAATAAAATATACAAGTGTATGGATAAAAATACATACATTTGTAAAACATGTATTAGATATTAAATAGATATTTATTATATTATAAAAGATATTTATTAATTAAATAATTATATTATAAGATTTTATTTGATAAATATATTAAATAATGACAAATGTATGGTTATAAATGAATACAAATTTACTAATAATATACACATGAATAAATAAATAATACTTATTATTTAAGTATAAATACATATGTGTATATATATATGAAAAAGAAAGAAAAAAAAAGATAGAAAGGAAGAAAACAAAGCAAACGAAACAGAGAGCGGGGGAAGGAAAGAGAGAAAAAGAGAAAAGAAAGAAGAAAAGGGGAAAATTGAAGGTGTGATGCTTGGAAGTTTAATAGGTAAGTCAATTTAGCCCTTTTTACTTAATTTTGATGTTTTAGAAGCTTTGGAACAAGATTTTGATAAAATTAAGTCGATATTTTGAAAGTTAATAGATTTCTAAATAATGTTCATGTTGAGTAAAATGATGAAATAATGGTTTAATTGATATAAATTCAAGTTAGAAATGAAATAATGATTGAATTGTAAAGTAATTCATAAGTTTTATGTTGAAGGGCTAATTTTTAAAGTTATTATGGATGAGTGCTGGAAGCATATGATGAATAAACATAAAATTGAAGCTTTAATTTTGATATATGATAATTTTATCAAGTAAAATTAATGGAAATTGATTTTAGGACCTAATTGTGAAAATGTTTGGAATTAAAGTCTAGTGCTGAAATTATGATTTCCAAAAGTTGTAAAGTAGTTTAAAGTGATATAATAAAGTGTTAATTGAGAAAAATCAGCTCAATTGAGAGGCTAATTGAGTAGGGACGAAATTGTTATTTATTAAAGCTTAAGGGAAAAAAATGGTAATAAACAACTTGCACTAAAACAATATTGGACAGCAGCAGTAGAGTATATTTGAAAAATCACCATAAATAGTAGAAATCAAATTAGAAGATGAAAAAAATATGAAATTAAGGCTTATTGAGTCTAGTTCCTCATAGAAGAAACGGTGTAAGCAATGGATTTGTAAATCATGAGATATAATGAATTTTGTGAGACAAAATCAGAATAAATTCGGGTTCCCCTGTTCTAACTTTGGAAAATCATAAAAAATTGGATAGAAATAGTTATGGGCTTAAATTTATATGTTTAGAATCCTGAATGAGTCTATTTTCAAGAAAAATAAATGGGAATATCATTCGAATTCTGTACAAGGAGATAATTAATTTTTAGTGAAGAAGGGTCAGAACTGTCAGACAGCAGATAATGGGTAACTTTAAAGAATAAACTGTACTTATTGGCTAAACTAAAAATTCTGAACATTTTATGGTAAAAAGATATATGAGTCTAGTTTCATATAAAATTTCCGTATCTTAATTTTGAGTTCTATAGCTCCAGATATAAATGATTTAGTAACTATGACACAGATGGACAGCTTGAATATTCATAAAAGTAAATAATAAAAATTACAGATGGTGTTACTTACAAGTGTGTTATATACATTAAGGATGTGGAATGGAGAGGAGGAGGAGGAAAATATATATGAATATCCAGCTAGCATGGCTAATTTGCATGTTTTAGGCTTAAGGACTAAATTGAATAAAAGTAAAACTTTAGGGGCAATATTGTAAAAAAGTCAAAAATGACCAAATTGAAGGGAATGAATTGTTTTATTATCCAAATTAATAAATTGAATGAAATTTTCAATTTAAGATCGAGTGAAAATCGGGAAAATGGTAAATTACCAAAATACCCCTGAATCTTGATATTTCTGCAATTTCGCTAGGTAAGTTCGTGTAACTTGAATCATATTCTTAAATGCTTGAAATGTATGCTTTTTATATGAATATGATTTGAATGTTTATTATATGAAAATTGATAAAACATTTATATATTTGATAAAAAAAGGGGAAGAAATCCCGGTTGAATGAAAGGAAAATTCGATGGATCTCTGAAAAGGAATTGACGGTAAAAAGGATCTAGCCCAGACGGGTGATCCTATCTTGATATAGCCCTCCCGAAGAATATGTGGAAAATGGATTTAGCCCGGACGGGTAATCTGAACTAGGGTCTGAATTTAGCCTGGACTGGTACTTCAGATCCAAGCTCATTAGAGTAATTGTCGTTCAGGGGATTTAGCCTGGACTAGTAATCCCGACAATACTCTATAAGTTTATATTACAGGGGATTTAGCCTGGACTGGTAATCCTACTGTAAGGATATGGTGTAACGTCCCCTAACCCTATACCGTCACTAGAACAGGGTTACGAGACATTACCAGTCAGTACAGTCCAATTCCGGTCATTAATTAAAATAAATATTCACACACATCCTCGTTTTAAGATGTCGTCCCTTTAATGGGCCCTCGCGGTCCAATATAAACAGTAAATTCAATTCGGGACTAATTTAGAATCACTAAGAAATTCTTAGTAAATTTCAAAATTCATACTACATACTGTTGCCAACCATAATTTACTCATTTCATCAATGCTTCTATAACCTAAATGACTCTCATAAAACGTCCTAGGTACATGCCATTATCAATACTCAACATACTTTACCTTAATGAATTCGGGATCGTCTTGGGATGCTAATTCAACGTACTATCTTTACTTAACCTGCGCACGGAAACAAACCGTACGCTGAGTATGGTATACTCAGTGGTATTTCTATAATCCGAACAATTAATAATATAACAAATACTTAAGATCATAATAATAATTACAATTATTCAATTATTTATTCATAGATAAATTTCAACTACTTGCCATATAAATTTTATACAGTTCATATAATAAACACAATAACATAATTGTTCAATTCTTAAATAAATCCATTACTATTTACTCCGTTCTTTCACTTACTATTCGGTATAGCTTTCCTTAATTTACTCACAATTCAATATCATTAAACTATATTCAACTATATACTTATCAATCATATTCCATTTTAATTCATTTCAATAACAGTCAATTTCATTTATATCGTATCAACTTACTATCCCTGATAGCTTTCAGTATATACATACGATTCATATATCTCAAATCACATTTCAATTCATCAAGTGGCATCATATATCATCAATTCGAACTCCAATCATTTCATGAACCTTTGGTTCATATTTTCAATTTCATATCTAAATTTCAATTCTCAATTCAATTTCTCGTTTCATTTCAATAGCTTGATCAATCAAATTTATTCGATTTATCTTTCACTTATTTACCCCTATTAACAAACCCGGACTTTGACGGATACACGGATTCCAACCCAAACACACCAGTACGGTACATTGTGCCTAAAACGGTACATAGTACCTGATCAGTATACGACACATAAAGTGCCTAAAACGACACACGAGGTGCCTGATACGACACACGAGGTGCCTAAAATACGACACATAAAGTGCCTGATCGATAAAGCCGGCAAATCCCGTACACTTCCAGATCCTATGGCATGCCAATTATATCCGACTCAGCCCGACTAGTTAATAGGGTATTTCATTCACTTTCTCAATTTAATAATTCTTTCATCAATATACCATTCTGATAATCACATATATTCACCCATTTTCACAATTCATACAATATATTTCAATTATTCACATTAATTCATAATTCAATACAATTCAATTCACTTTTCAATATCAAATATTCAAATATCACAATCTCATATATTCATATCAATTTCCTCATATTTCCAATCAATATATTTTTCAATATAGCATTCATTCAATATTCAAATTTCTACATAAATCATGTATATTATATAATTCAATCAATATAAATTCAATCAAAATAATTTCAATCAATATAAATTCAATAAATTCATCGCATACCAAAATCAATCCATTCCAATTGTAAAACATCATAATTCTAACACTAACAATTGCAATATGTATATAAATATAACAAATAATAACTAAGTTCGGATTATAGAAATACAAACCATAATTTTCGAGCTAACTCCCGTTGACTTTGTCTTGTCCTTTCTTAGCCGAGATTTCCGGTACCACATTGACTACGAAATTAATACAATTCATAATCATTAATACATTACTAATTCATAACTTGAGTTACAGAATTCTAAATTAAGATCCGCTAATTTTTCCTGAAACTAGACTCACAAATATTCTTACAATAAAATTTTCAGAATTTTTGGTTTAGCCATTAAGTACAGTTTATTCTTTAAATTCATTCCTATTCTGCTGTCTGACAGTTTCGTCCGTTCTTCACTAAAAATTAATTATCTCACAGTACAGAACTCGGATAATATTCCTGTTGATTTCTCCTAAAAATAGACTCATTAGGGATTCTAGAAATATAACTTTAAGCCTATAATTATTTTTCTTCAATTTTTGGTGATTTTCCAAAGTCAGAACAGGGGAACCCGAATTCATTCTGACCTTGTCTCACAAAATTCATTATATCTCATAATTTACAATTCAATTGCTTATATAATTTCTTCTATAAGAAACTAGACTCAATAAGCTTTAATTTCATATTTTATTCATATTATAATTCGATTTATATAATTTTTTATGATTTTTCAAAGTTAGACTACTGCTGCTGTCTAAAACAGTTTTAGTGCAAAATGTTGATTTACTTTAATTTCAATTTAATCCTAACTAAATTCTCTTACTTTTCTATCTTAATTCATACTTTATTTCTATTCAAATTTTGTCCAAACTCATACTTAACTATTAAATTTCCAGCATATTTTCATAATTTCGAATTTATTTCCATTTAATCCCTCAAACTCAAAACTTATAACTTAGTTTACGATTCAATTCTTTATTCAATTCTAATCAAAATTTCTATCAAATAAACCCCCAATTCCATTATTTTATTCAACATGAACCAAACTTAGAAATCTAATGACTTTCAAAATTTCTACTTAAAACAAGTACTATTTATCTCTAAGATTCCAAAAACTCAAAAATCATAAGAAAAGGGGCTAAATTGACTTACCAAATTAACTTGGAACCTTTAAAACCTTATTTTCCCTTTTTCTTTTCTTTCTTTCTTTCTCCCCTGTTTCTTCTCTGTTTCGTTTCCTACTATTCTGTTTCCTTCCTTCTTTTTATTCTTTTGTTTCTTTCCTTTATTTCCTTTTTATTTACTTTACTTTTAATAATAATAATTTAATATATATTTTAACACATAAAAATCTCAGATTTTTATGTTTATGCCGCCTCACTTAGGAAAAATGGCATAATTGTCATTTTGGTCCTCTTCATTTTCTTTTAATCTATAATTTAACTTTCATCCTTTATTCAATTTAGTCCTTTTTCTTAATTACTCTTAATTAAATTAAATTCACTCAATTAAACTCTAATTAACCACTCATTTTACTTCGTAAATATTTTTAATAAATATTTACGAATCCGTTTTTCAGAAATGGAGACCCGAAAATATACTTTTTCGGTAACAGTAAAAATTCGGGTCGTTACATATGGTTCGCGGGAGTGTGCTCTCTGATATAAAATGTGTAAGACCATAGTTAAAAGATACCATGGCAACCTGATATGAAATGTGTAAGATCATGGTTGAAAGATACCATGGCAACATGATATGAAATGTGTAGGACCATGGTTGAAAGATACCATGGCAACATGATAGAAAATGAATAAGACCATGGTTGAAAGAGATACCATGGCAACATGACGGGAAAATGAATAAGAACATGGTTGAAAGATACCATGGCAACATGACAGAAAATGAGTAAGACCATAGTTGAAAGACACTATGGCATCATGACAAAGATAAATAAGACCGTGGATGGGAGATGCTATGACATCTATTGAACAATTGATATTCAGGTAATATGTACCGGATGACGAATGGTTATATGAAATGGTTGTGTGAAATGATTACAAGAACTGGTTATATGGAAATATATGTACAAAATAGTTGTATGAAATAATTATGAAGATAGATAAACAAAATAAGAATAAGTACATGGAATATAATTTATGTTAAGTTTGATATAAACTTTACCGGAATAAATATACATAAAATATATGGAAATGATGGAGCATGAAATATTGATATAATGAAATGATTGATATGTATACTTATGAAAAAAAAAAGGGTAAGAGAATGATATGTTTCATGACATGTACATATATGATTGTCTTTGATAAGTTGATACAAGGAAATTATGTAAGTAAAGACAATTATTAAACTCAAGTGTGACATGTCAAGAAAATAAGTATATCAATGTTGAATTTATATGAAATATGTGCAAGTATACTAACAATGATGTTGTTTGACGCTTAGACAAGTACCAAGCTATTGATTGAATGGTAACATGTTTAATTATAAGGAGTATTGAAATGGTAAGTACTTAGATGAAAATAAAATTTAAGATTTTGCAATTTTTTTTATAATCCTGATTTAATTTTAGTTGGTTTCTAGTGTATGTTTGGGGCTTCGAGGGCTCAATAGAGAAACGTTATGATTATTTTTAAAATCTAAATAATAAATGACTCAGAATTATCTAAAAATGTTCAGTAAACTCTGGTAATGCCTCGTACCTATTCCGGCAATGGATACGGGTAGGGGGTGTTACAGGTAACATCTAAAATCTTTAACAATTTTGCAAAATAGTCCCTAGGCTAGCTAGACCTAGTTGCAACGATATAAAAAACATAGAAATCATTAAAAACGGAACAAAAACGAACTTACAATTGAGCTAGAAAGCTTGACCAAATAGAAAACCTAGCTTTTAGCTTTTCTTACTCTCTAATTTCGGCAATGAAGAAGATGAATGAACCAAATTTTGTTTTTGTTTTATTTAATTTAACTTATTTTACTAAATTACAAAATTAACCTTAATTATAAACCATTAAAACCACCTAAATAATGTCCATCTTTGTCCACTCATGTTTCAAATGGTCTAATTACAACATATGGACCTCTAAATTAAGATTCCATAGCTATTAGATACCTTTAGCTAATGGAACTCCATTTTACAATTTACGCGATTTAGTCCTTTTTATCAAATTAACCATCCAAAGGATAAAATATCTTAACGAAATTTTCACACAATTATTTTATCATGCTGTAAATATTAAGATAATAATAAAATAAATATTTCAACTTTGGATTTGTGCCACTGTTCTGATTTGACTAAAAACGGGCTGTTACAGGAAAAATATATTTGGTAATTAAAATATTGCATGAAATAATTAGAATAACTAAAGCAACTTCTTTGAGTAAAGTTTCTCGATCCACATAAGATAAGAACTTTCCTTTTCACGCTTGAGTTATGACATGGATTTTCTCATGGATGAAATCTAAGGCTCCTTTATTGCTCTCCCCCATATAAGTTGAAGTTCGAGGTATTTAGAATCATTTTGTATATCATTCACTTCTCAAAGAGCATTTCACCTATGTTAGCGTATTGGTAAAAAAAAATATGGAAGACTAGTTGAAGTTAACTACTTGCCTTGAAGCATTTTCGAATCGTAGTAGACTGTCAATAACTTCTACACAATTACTTTTGTTTGCAACTCTAAAAATGAGACAATCGTCCGCAAAAAAAGGAGATGTATCAAAATAATTCATCAAGGTTTGATTTTGAAACCTTTGAATTGATTATTATCAATTGTTTCCTAAAAGAGGGTCGAGGGAGTATTAACAACAAAATGAAAGAGATAAGGCGAAAGTGGATCACCTTACCTTAACCTATGATCAAAATTCCTTTCCTCTCATTCCATTCACAACCATATAGAAAATTTACATTAGTAATATATTCCACAATTCTTTGAACCCTCTATTCATAAAATCCCCACCTTAAAAAAGAAATGCTTAACAAATCCCCAATCCACATATCATAGGCTTAATAGCCATCATTCCTTTCTTTTTCTTTTTTTGTTAATAGCATGAAAGAGTTCATCTTTTCTATAATAGTACTTAAGAATGCATACCTTAGATAAATTTAATGGGGAAATTTTATTGACTAATATATAGTCGCTGATACGTAGGGGCAAAGCCAGAAAATTTTTTTGGGGGGAGTCGGATGAAATTTTAATTTTTGATAGTTTATATATTTATAATTTATAAAGTATTAAATCAAAATTTTATAATTTTAGGGAGGGCCAAAGTACAATTTTACCTTTACTAATTTAAAATTTTTAAAAAATCTAAAGGCCTAAAAAATAATTTTACATTTTAGGAGGGTTGGGGTGGCTTCGCCCCTGCTGATACGGAACAAATAACGCAAAGACTAATCATACTTAGAGTTTTACAGAAAAGTGAATATTGCTAGGGTGATATCGATTTGGTTGGGTTTTTGAATTGTCCATTATAATTTAGTTCAATTTTTGATTTTTTTCATGTTAATTTTTTGTATTGAATTTTTAAACTTATTTTGACAAAATAAGCTTTGTTTTATAAATTTTAAATATTATTTAACAAAAGTTCAATTTTTCATAAATATTTTAAAAAAATTAAACTTTCAAGAAATTTAAATTATTTTCACTATTTTAAATATAAAATACTTACTTTTTATAATAAAAATTAATTAAAATTATATATTAAATAAGAAATAGAATTCAGTATTTTTAAATTTGTATTTCATAAACCGTCCCAAATTTTTTAGTTTTTTTAGAGAACCTCAAACAATACAATCAAAGTTTATAGCTTGTATACGTGTCAATCACGGACCTCGAGACTCCCAAAAGCAATCAAATTAAGGTGTGTTTATCATCGCCCCCTCACCACTTCCTCACACGAGAAAAACGATAAACAATAATAAACCAAAAGAGATGTCGTTTCGTCTCCTTTTACTTAAAAGGTAAGGGAAATTGTCGAAAGCCACCGAGCCACGATCCCCGCGATCTCAGGTTCTCCCTCGGTCGCTCACTCTCTAATGTTTTGAACTTTTTTTAATAAAATTTTGTGCTGATTTTCAATTGAATTTCCCTATTTTTCAGTTTATTTTAAAGAAGAGTATTTTAGAAAAAGGTAATTAAAAGATGAGTGAGGTTTTCGAAGGATATGAACGGCAGTATTGCGAGCTATCCGCGAATCTTTCCAAGAAGTGTACGGCTTCTGGTGCTCTGAATGGAGGTTATAATTCAAATCTTTATGCATATAAACGATTTTCTTTATTTCTTCAATTTTTTGCTCCTGATTGCTGTTACGTAATGGCATAATCAGTGGTTCTGTTTCTAATTTATCTCAGGTAGTTTTGTGTTAACTTTGTTGCAACTATGCTGATTACAGTTTAGGATTGAATTTAATTTTTGAAACAAAAAGAATGCTTAATTGGGAGATATTAAGGAGAATAAATCAAGATCGGATTTACTTTATCTCTCGTTTTGTTTTTAAATTCAAATTTAATATAATTTAATTAATATTCATGATTTTCAGGATGTTATTTTCTTCTTAAAGTATGTATTTGTTTATTTATTTATACTTCTTTGTGGATTTTTCTAAGGCATTGATGTAGATTTGGGGAAAAGTCGAACATTTGCCATTTAATTTTAGGACTTTGACCTAAATACATCTATTGAAGCATTTGAAATGCCCTGAATTTAGGCTATAAAGTGAAATTTAGAACGTGATTCTGAAGTATAAAGTGGAATGCATGTTGTGATTGGGATTAGTTTAGTTATTTAACTGCATATTAAACAGCCATGAATTGGAATTTTCCAAAGCAACTTGTATAACCTTGTCATATTTTAGTGTGCGATGGTGAAGCTTTAAGAAGGCTCTTAGTTTGTTCTTAATTGCATGTATTTGAATACCTACAACATGGAAGCGATGGAAAAGAGTTTGCTAGACAGAGATTAAGACATTTGGATATAAAAAAGAATAAACAAAGTAAAAAAGGGAAGTCAAAGGAAAAAGTTATCTATGTTACTTGGACTTAAATGTGAGTGTTGGATATAAGTGTGTATTAGACATAGGTATGTTTTACTTCTCTAAAGTTTTCCAATTTATTTGGATTGCCTTTGGATGGTCATACACCCATACCTTTGTTTGGATATCTGTCCAACATGGGTACTTCAAGAAAAATTAAGACTTGGAGCAACATAGTTGAGTTGAAGATGTAACAGCCTAATTTTCAGTGGTGTCGGAACAGTGATTCGAGATCATTAAATTCGACAAATAAGTAGGAAATATTATTAATTTAGTGAGTATAAGTTAAATGTAAAGTTAGGAAAAATTTTAAAATATTGAATAGTGTACTAAAAATAAATATTAAAATAATTAGAATCGAAAACGAGGTATCGAGACCTCGAGAATTTTAAATTGAGCCATAAATATTTTTATAAATATTTATGGAGTGATTAATTTGTTAGTATTAAAGTTTCGTTAAGAATTTTAAAGTTTTGATAGTTAATTGAACAAAAAGAACTAAATTGTATTAAATGTAAAATTGTGGGGAATGATTAAATAGCTTAATTGATAAAAGAAAGAGGGTTTAAAAGAAAAATAGACCCAAGGTCTATTTGGGCTGGACGGCAAGGGCATGAAATCAGCAAGAAAATAAGGAGAACTAAGGACAAAATTAGAAAATTGCAAAATTTACTTAATAAAGCTAGGACTAAAGTGGAATTATCTAGATTTCTCTTTATTTTTCTGCATTCTCATCAGAAAAACGCCATGGAAGAGTTCTATTAAGCTGGTTTTTCATATTTTTACTTCAAGTAAGTTCAATTCTTGATTATTTCTTGAAATTTTTGTGTTTTTGTGACTTTTACAACTAGTTTCACTTGTTGAATTCATTAATTTTTGATTCTATGAAAGAAATTGAAAGTTTCTATGCATATGTTCTGGAAGTATATGATGATTTGGCATGGAATTAGAGCTTTAAATTGTTTATATGTTGATTTTATTGAAAGAATTGAATAGAAAGTGAATGTTTGGGACCTAATTGTAAAAGAGTTTGAAGTTAGAGTTTTATGTAGAAATTCTGAATTTCAATAGTTATGAAATAACTTATAATGTTTAGGAAAAGTATTAATTGAGAAAATTATCTTAATTGAGGGGTTAATTGAGCAATGACTGAATTGTATGAATTGTGGATTTGGGGCAAAATGGAAATCAACATTTTGCACTAAAACTGTTTTGGACAGCAGCAGTAGTCTAACTTTGAAAAATCACCAAAAATTGTATAAATGGAATTAAAGGATGAATAAAATATGAAATTAAAGCTTATTGAGTCTAGTTTCTTATAGAAGAAATGATGTAAGTAATAGAATTGTAAATCATGAGATATGATAAATTTTGTGAGACAAGGTCAGAATGATTTCGGGTTCTCCTGTTCTGACTTTATAAAATCATCAAAAATTGGATAAAAATAATTAGGGGCTTAAATTTATATTTTTAGAATTCAAAATGAGTCTATTTTCAAGAGAAACAAATGGGAACATCATTCAAATCCTGTACGAGGAGATAATTAAATTTTAGTGAAGAAGGGTTGGAATTGTCAGACAGCAGAACAGGGAAGACTTCAATGAATAAACTGTATTAATTGGCCCAACCAAAAATTATGAAAATTTTATGGTAAGAAGATATGTGAATTTAGTTTTAGGGAAAATTAGTGGATCTTAATTTGGAATTTCGTAGCTTCAGATATAAATAATTTAGTGACTATGACACGGGTGGATAGCTTGAATATTTACATAAGTAATTAGTGAAAATTATGGATAAAGTTACTTACAAGTGTGTTATTTATACCAAGGATGTGGATGGAGAGGAGGAAGAGGAAAAATATATGAATGACTCGTGTATAAATTAATCACATGCCCGATTATAATCGATAAGTGTTGAATTAGAAACGATATAATGTTTTATTTGGAATATTTATTATGAAATTATGATTATCGCTATAATACAAAAATCGAACTTGTGAGTTTATATAACTAAATTTAGTGACCATTTGTTAATATTATTAAATTTCAATATTATTTTATGAATGGTGATTAATATTTATGTATGTTAATTGTTGAAAATAAGTAAATTATGTACAAAAGTTATGAAATTGAATTGAGAATTTCGGAGGAACGGAACGCAGGAAATGAGTACGATCTTTCAGTGAAAAAGATGAATTGACGGTAAATTACTCAAGTAAACCGAGATTCAGCATTTGTTGCGAATTCTCGTGTTTGCTTTCCGTTTAGCTCTTATGAGCTTCCGTTAACTCATATGAGTTTCAGTCAACCCTTTTGGGGTTTCAGTTCAGCTCTGATGAGTTTCAGTTAGCCTTTGCGCTTTTGTTTAGCACTTATGTGCTTCAGTTAGCCTTCGGGCTTTCGTTTAGCACTTATGTGCTTCAGCTAGACTTCGGGCTTCAGATCACGATGTACTCAAATCCGTAAGCCGTTCCTTGAATGGATAAGTTGGTAAGTCATAAATGTAACGTGTGGAAAAAAAAATGTAAGAAATGTTATCATTATTATTGTTGAGCTCAATTATGTGATTTTGTCATTTAGAGATTGTATTTAACAGGATATATTAGTAAATTATGAGTATGTGAATCAAAGTGACAGAATTTAAACACCTAATGAGGTTAAGTATATTCACACGAATTTGTCATTTGAAATTGTGATTAACAGAAAGAAACAGTGAATTGCATGCTTATCAATGGTTACACATAATTATCTGAAAAATAAGAAAAATGACGGTTATTGATATATGGAAACGTGAGACATTGATATATGAATGTGGAATATGTTTGATAAATGTGTTCATTTTTAATTATGGAATTATGTACCTCATGTGTGCAATTTGCATAAAGATGATATTTCAAATATTTTGGTGAGTAAAGCTTAAATATGAAATAGTTTGAAATCGAGACAAGTTGTTATGAAAATATGTTTAAATTATCTGTAAGTGTTTTGTACTTCTCGGTAATGCCTCATACTCTATTCCGGCGACGGATACGGGTAGGGGGTGTTACAGAAGATATCAACTTCTGGCCTGGTAATAATGACATTGGGCTGATATGGCTTATAGTATACCATTTAAGGAATAAGAAAGATCAATGTATGTCCCTGGTGGAATAAAAATTTTAAGTTACCTTATTTTAAGAAAAAATCTGTTGGAAGGTTACCTTTGCTTCTACATGTGTAAGGAGTTTTGTAGAGGTTCATGTGTAATTCATTAGAGGTGTTCGGTGAGAAATGTTTCAGATTTCTTTGAGCATCAGCGTTTCTATTTAGCCAATTGTTCTTGTTCCAATTCTTAATTGATTTCCTGATTTGCAGAGAAGAAGAAACAAAAACTTTCTGAAATAAAAGCTGGACTAGAAGATGCAGAAGCTCTGGTACCTGGTTCATTGCATGTTTCAGATTCTCATTTGTTCTTTCCTTTATTTGAGTATTGAACTTGATGTTGCTCATTTTGTTTCTCAGATTCGGAAAATGGACCTTGAGGCAAGAAGCTTGCAGCCAAATGTTAAGGCTGTACTTCTTGCTAAATTACGGGAATATAAGTCAGATCTTAACAATCTCAAAAGTGAAGTTAAAAGAATTGCATCTGGCAATTTAAATCCAGCTGCTCGAGATGAGTTGTTGGAGTCTGGAATGGCTGATGCCCTCACGGTATATTTTGGTTCTTATGCCTAAATTTTTAATGTGCTGTTGTTCTATAATTGTTCTGTTCTTTACATTTAACTTTTGATTAGTTATAAATGAATATGCAATAGGCATCAGCTGATCAAAGATCAAGATTGATGACAACTACGGAGCGGTTGAATCAAAGCAGTGACAGAATTAAGGACAGCAGAAGAACCATGCTGGAAACTGAAGAGCTTGGTGTTTCAATACTTCAAGATTTGCATTCTCAACGACAGTCTCTCTTACATGCCAATAACACGGTATCTCTTTACGGCTTATGTTCTATAATACTCTACACAAGTAGTATGCTCTTTTTAGCTTTAGTTTTATCATATTGGATTTCTTGTTTCTTTCCATCTCTATTTAGGAACTGTTTGATTATGATGTTAGTTTCATCCCAAAAAGGCGTCAGCATGCTACCTTGTAGAAAGCAAGCATTATTATTTTCTTTCTCCCCATTTTGAGTTACTATTGCTTGAGTTTTTATGTTGAAGGCTTATTTGATACTTAGACTTATAAACCTTTTCGTTGGTTAAAGTATCTAGGAGGCTTTGTAAATTTTAATGTAGTCCAGAGGTGCAATTTGTTTTACTGTAGTATTCAGTAATTTAATATTTGTATGTTGATATTGGTGCGAACAAGTAAAATTGATAACATTCTTAATGAAAAGCAGCCTCGATGTTGATGTGAATTTATGAAATTTGATAATACAGACTTGTAGGTAAAACATATTATTTTGTCAGATTTCAATGATGTCCACATTTAGACAGTTTTTCATTAATATTGTGATCAATGTTTTACTTGTTTGAACCAATATCTATTGTACATGATACATTGCTTTACCATAGTACATGGACTGTCTAGATATTTTTAACACCAATTTATTACTTGATTACGGTTATTTGACCATAAATTTTCCCTGTCAACTCTTGTTGTTGATTGTGAACCTTTCCATTGCATGAGCATGCAATGTCGTAAGGAGATTATTCGATAGTTAAACCATGGATTTTCTCTCATCAAGATGTAATGGTTGATCGTAAACATCTGAAGTTGGGTTTCTTATTTGGTTACAGCTTCATGGAGTGGATGACAACATCGGCAAGAGCAAGAGAATTTTGACAAATATGTCGAGGAGGATGAGCCGGAACAAGTGGATCGTAGGTATCATTATATCACTCCTCATCATTGCTATCATCGTTATTTTGTACTTCAAACTTGCTAAATAATTCCTATTTGTTTTTATCTTCAACTCTTGGTTTTTGGGTTTTCTTTGGAGAAGTTTTTTTTATTTTGTTTCCCATTTTCAGTGCCAATTTGAAATGTGTGCTTCATAAACCCAAAGACACTGTATTATTCATCGTTTCAATTCTATTTGATGACTTTTATGGTAGTTTTGTCCACTCTTGCACATCAGCTTACAAAGAAAAAGTAGCATAATTTGTTAATTGGTTTATGCAAACAACAAAAAATTCCATCTTAATTAAATAGTCTTATTGCATTTAATTTCTGAAAAGAACAATGAGGGTGCAACCGAGAAATGTCCGACCGCCTGTTTGAAAAGGATAAATCTTAAAACTATACATGAATTATGATTTAATATGTAATTATATATATGAATTTTGATTTTGTGTAATTTTATATATGAAATTTTGATTTGATTCACTTCATGTAAATTATTATTATAATTATTGACATAAAATGTTTATATAATGCATACATCAATAATTATATTTATCCAATATAAAAATAAATTGATGTATTTATTTTTGTTTATGATTAAATTAAAATTAAAGTTTCAAATATACATTTGAACTATAATTAAAGTTTCATGGTATAATTACACTAAATTAAAATTTATATATAAAACAAAAATGAAGGTAGGATTGCTCCCTTCTAATCCAAAACCGAGCTTTGGGGAATAGAATAAAAACTACAAAATTTCCACTTTAAATTGATAAATAAGTCTATTTTCATTTAATTTCTGGGGATCGCACCTCACCGGAAAACTAGAGGAGCTTCTTCCTCTCAAAAAATGACTTTAGATGCCATATCTGCAAGCCAGCCACAGACAAGCAAAGAAGCAGCGAAAAGAAACTAAGAGTAGCCATTTTTGAATTTGTTTCTTTGTTTAGCTCCTGCATTTCTTCGTCCCTGTAAAACATGCAAGTTGAATAAGAAAACATGGAATCCAAGCCTATGATGTTTTCCGGACCCTGCATTTTCCCTGAACTATCTTCGTCCTCAACTAGGGGAGTCATGAATTCACAGCTATTATAACAGCAATGGTTGTTTCATACCTCTCACGAAGATAGAACATCTCTTCATGAATGGCTGATACTGTGTCATACAGTTTCTTCAACTCAATTTCCATTGTCTAGCATCAAATGAAACCAAATATTAAGCCATTAGCGGTGTCTAAGACATATTCGTATAAAAAAAAATACTCGTATTTGACATTCATTCACTAATAAATAATCTTAGAATAATCTTTAGAAATGCAGAAAATGACGAATAATAATAGTTAGGGGGAGAGGGGAAGACACACCTCAACCTGGCCTTTCGTAGCAACCTTGGACCAATCCTTAGCAGCAACACCACTTTTCCAATCGAACTCAATGGTCATCTTGACAGGAGGCTTGTGCTTATTTGCCCAAAAACAAGTGGTGTAATCCCCACTCTCTGCTGCTGTAAATGCAAATGTACCTGAATCCACTTGATCTCCTAGGTGATAATTGTTCCCCTTAGGTGAACTCACCTATTTCATCATTTATTTAATTTCCCAAACACAGAAATATTTAACACAAAAATCATCAAAATTGTTTACAACATACCCTGACTACCAGTTTATGAGAATCAGGAAAAGGTTGACCTTCACTTGGATTCACAATGCTGTATTTCCCAACCGTCATTGCATTTGCCTTTATGTCTTCTGCAATGCATTTGGTTTTCCCAGAATCCAGCTCAAATCTCATCGATTCCCCTGTCTCTGTTTCCACCACTAATCCTATCATTATCACAATTAAACCCAGATTTAATCCACACATTCTTGTCTTAGATTAACAATAATCAATAATTCCTGTTTTTTTTTTTTTTCCTTTTTGAGTTCTAATATGAAATTTCCCAAACTTCGGATGAGATCTATTTTAGGGGCTGAATCATAGGATGTCAGTTCTTAACTGATACAAAGTTAGGACTTTTGTATAATTTTAAAAGCCCACCACGACATTTTAGATTTTTTTTCTATTAAGACTTTTCCAATCAAACATTACAATTTGTACATAATCTATACTCTAAACACAATAGTATGTACAAATCAATTGTTTGAAAGTAATTTTCACTTACTTCAATGGGTTCATGCACAACTCCAAAACAACAGCAGCAACAAAACCAAGGCTTTGAAATACAAACTCAGTCTTTCTAAATACATAATATGCAAGTAATTCATCAGAAAGCTTGTATCTCAAAGCCTTGTTTATTGCTGGTGTTATACAAATGTATTATATGATATTGTATCATTTAATCAGAAAAGCTTGGTAATGAAGAGAGTGTTTAAGTTGAAGCATTTATAGAGATGGAGAAATGGCGAATCGATGGAGTGAATGCTAGGGGACCATATATATTACAACATTATGAGTAATTTTACCAGGATTTTGACCACATTTTATTTTCAGAATCTCTAGCTACCCACTTTATTCCATTCCATTTTTTCTTTAATCATTCAATATATATTACAGTAATTTGTATTCCATTAGAAATATATATATATATATAAATACATGTTCAACTAATCAATTGGATTTAGATTTAAATAAATTATTAAATCATTATTAATTGTTAAAAAATATACAATAATATCTAATAAATATCATGTAAATTCTTGCATCCTCCCACTTGACCCAAAAGTTATTACTTTCATAATTTAATAATAAAGATAATACTGTGCACAATATCGTTATTATTAAATCCTTAATCATATCAATTATAATATTAAATCATAGTTAGAAAATTAATAAGAGCCATGGCTTTACATTATTTTAATTCAATTATGTATACTTATTTGGAAAACAAAAATAAAAAATAAAAAATTTATTATTGAGCTCAGAGTATCAAAGATAATATTTATCACATCTTAATATTAATCAATAATGACGTTCTATAATACCCATCTTTTCAACATGCTTACTACATGTCTTGATTGGCAATCCTTTTGTTAATGGATCTGCCTAACAATATTGTCGACAATTCCAAGCCCTGAAATGTAATTCTACAATCATAACCCATTAATAGTAGCCTCAAAGCATGCTACAATCATAAACCAAAATCATTAATGGCTAGCAACATATCGTCAACATATAGAATAAGTACTGACCTTCATGTATGTATACATACTGATAGACGGTGCGTTTCTTAAAATCAAAGGAAGTTATGATATTATTAAACTTAAGATGCTTATGATACCACTAACGTCAAATTTATTTAAGTTTATATATTTACTTCTTTAATTTATACGCCATGCATTTAAATTCTCATTAAGAAAGATAGTTTTATATCCATTGGGTACAACTCGAGTGACCAAGACCATAATAGTTTTTAAAGAATCTCTCTTAAAGGTTGGTGTGAAAGTCTCTTTTTAATTAAAATTTTTGATGATAAGTCTAACTTTAAATCGTTCGATATTGATTTTTAAATCACACTTTATCTTAAAAACTCATTTACAATAATCTTCTTTTACAATTTTTAAACAAATCAACTAGATACAAAACTTTATTTTTAGTCATTGGTTTTATATCATCTTTTATAACATCTTTCCATTTTCTAAAAATACTATAAAATCTTTTACCAAGGTTTTTTTTTTTGAGTTTTTTTACTAATTTTTTCAAAGGAAAAGTATTACTAACTTTATCTAGTCTTATACATAAATTAAGTTTCAATTAAGTTTTAATACACAAAAGAGTTTGAAATAAATTTAAATGATGTTCCATATCTAAAATTACATGGTAAGTGTCAATGTCTTTAATTGAAACTTTATTTTCATCTCCCATATAAACAAAGCTATCACTTTGGCTTTGTGGTTTGGATTGTAAGGAATTTCGGCCTGGTCTTTTTTTAAGGTTTATAATGTTTTATATTATGTTATTTTTATATATTATGTAATTTATAATATATAAAAATTAAATCTATAATATTATTATAGTGTAAACATTAAAAATGATTAAGATGATTAAATAAAAAATTAATAAATAAAAAATATAAAAAATTATTAAATATTAGATAAAAATTATATAAAAATATTTTTAAATTAAAAAAAAAGCAATATGAGTGAGCCTAAAATGGGCTTGGGTTAGCCATTTAAAAATATGAGCGGGTTTGAGAAAAAAATACTTATATTTCAGGTCAAACTGTAATACCCCTAACCCGTATCCATCACCGGAACGGGGTTATAGAGCATTACCTAGCAAACAGAGCAGTAAACCATTTAATTCATACATCAATCCAAATATAATATGATTTCATTTAAATACATTCATAGTGTCCCTTAATCGAGCCTTCGAGGCCCTAAAAATACAATAGAGACAATTAGGGACTAAATCAAAAACATTTGGAAAGTTTAAGAAAAAGTTAGAAAAATTTGGATTGCAGGGATCACACGGCTAAGACACAAGCCCGTGTCTTGGGCATGTAACAATTGGAATAGGGACACACGGCTGTGTCCCAACTCGTGTCCATGCCCGTGTTACTCATTGACTTGTGCCACACTGCCAAGCCACACGCTCGTGTGCCAGGCCGTGTAACACTCGAAATGTAACCTTAAAAATCTACAGGGGACACACGGCTGAGACACTCGCCCGTGTCTTAGGCCGTGTGGATAAGAAATAGGCCAATTTCAAGCCATTCCTTTTACCCAAATCAACCTTGAACCTACAAGTCAAAAGCATTTATGAACAAAACACCAAAACATGCCAAAACATGCATAATAAGACCACTTTCAATATTCCATAAATCCGTACAACCAATATGCCATTTAGGCACTGCAAACACAATTCATCAAATTCACCCAAAACATATGCATAATTGATCATTCATTTGGTATTTATATCTAACCTATTTCCATACCAAAACTTACTTCAAATGACCACAATGTAGCCTCATCATCACATACCAAGTTTGGTCATAAAACCTTGCATCAACTTGACAAAATAAGCATCAACCATTTAACATCAAAGTACCACATACATACCAACCATCAAGGTATGAAAGTACCATTAATTCCACACTTCAAAACAACATTACAAGTCATAAACATTAACTAAACCTTAAACATAAGTCCACCTATATATGTCATTATAACCATGACCCAAAACGTCAAAATCTACCGATACTATAGCTGGATAGTGTGATAGATCTCCGGCAAGCTTCCAACCCGATCAAGTTTCCGATAATCTGTAAAGTAAGGGAAAACAACTACGTAAGCAATGAATGCTTAGTAAGCTCGTATAAACTTTAAACATAATATCCCATTTCAATAATGAACTTTATAGATTAAATATAAACCTATACTAATACCTCAATATTTATCCATTACATAACCATCAACTCATAAATGAGTAAGTCTATCAACATCATATAATTCATCAATCCCTTTTTCGTCATATCACATTTCAATAATGAACTTACCATTTCATTACCTTTTCTTACCTATTTCATTTGTATAATACCAGATATAAGCATAAACATCAATCATAATCTCAAGCTTGACATAAGCCTAATCACCGTCATCAAGACACAAGTTAATGCATTTACGTATACAACTCATTCGGAGTCAATCACATGATAAACCATTTTTAAGAAAATACACCTTTTAAATCATACCGGCTTTTCATGAACATAAGCATATTCTCATTTTTGTCATTTACCATTTCATTGTATATCATTAATATTAAACATGATATAATGTAACTCTAACTTAGCATAAATCTAAGCATCATCCACAATCTCAACTGTTGAATTTATTTATGTTCAGATCAATATTCAATAAATAACAGATCTTTCAAATTTATTAAACAAATTACCTTACGGAGATTTTCCATTCGAAGAACAACTTACGGATAAGATTACATCGTCAAAAGAAGCTCATAGAGCTGGTCCACCCGAACACACCAACAGAAGCTTATAAGAGCTTAACAGAAGCTCAAAAGAGTTGATTCACCCGAATCACGCCAAACAAAAAGTATAACGTTAGAGTTCGCAAAAAATGCTGAACCTCGATTTACTTGAGTAATATGCCGATATCTCCCTCCAATACCTTCATCATTCCAAACCCCCGTAATATACCAAAACACGAATGTACTTTATCCCACATTCAATTCAAAACGAATATCAAAATTCAATATTATAACTCAGATAATGATTCATTTCCAACAATGGAATATATATACATATATACATCATGTTATACCATTCATCAATTTAAATAAATATTAAAATTTTAAACATACGAGCTTTTTCTGCCAAATCGTAGAAATGTCAAAGTATAGAGGCTATTTGGTAATTTTCCATTCTCCTCGATTTTTTTCCACTTGATCTTGATCTAAATTCATAACTTCATTCAATTTATTAATTTAGACAATAAAACAATGTATTTATGTAATTTAGTCATTTTTGACATTTTTACAAAATTGCTCCTAAAATTTTTTTACTTTTAGCAATTTAGTCTCTACTCAATAAATTCATCAAAAATCACTTAACAAAATACTTTTAAATAACAAATAATATTTCAAATTCATCATTTAACATAAAAAATCACTAGATTCATCAATGGCAACATTCAAAATCTTTAACAGTTTCAAAATCGAAGATACGAGCTGATTAGACCTAGTTGCAACAATCTCAAAAACAAAAAAATTATTAAAAACGGGCAAAGTTTGGTTACCAAATCACCAAACCAAAGTTGGCCGAATGTTCTCTTCTCCTTTAGGGTTTGGTGGTGGCTTTCAAAAAGAGAAAGATGATAATGAATTTTTATCATATTTTTGTTATATTATACGTATTTAATAATTTACTATTTCACCTTTATAAATATAATCAAAATGTAACAATTTAAAAGCCCACTAATGTCCACCAACCCCTGAATGGTCTACTTACCATTTAAGTCCATTTTTCTTTATTCAATTAACCATTTAATCACTCAAATCAAATAGTGATTAAATTTTACATCTTTTATAATTTAGTTCTTTTTAATTAATTAAACATCGAAACGTTAAAATTTTTGACGAAACTTTAATACAACCTTAATGTCACTATTTAAATATTTATAAAAATATTCACGACTCAGTTTAGAAAAACGAGGTCCCGTTATCTCATTTTTTAAAACCATTTGACCTTAGGGTCATACCACCTGAATTTAATAAATCACTTATAAATCATAATTTATCAAATCAAAAACTTTTTTAAAAAAATATTTGACTTGTAAATATTAAATAATATATTTACGAACTTACTCATCGGATTTGATAGCCCCGAAATCACTGTTTCTGATACCACTGAAAAATTAGCTATTACACAAATTGAACTTGGACAAGCATAAAGTGTGCTAGTATCATGTATAAAGTGTGCTAGTATCATGCATAGACTTGATCCAAATCTAACCCAACCCATGAACACCTCTACTTTTAATCAACATTTGGTTATTAGTAATATCCTATAATGATTAACTCTATTTCACCATAAAATAATAAATAAATTGTGATGGATGCATAAATTTAATGGGTAATTAAAACTCATTATGTAAGTTGAAATTACCTTAAAATTTGGTTACTTTGTGACTAACAAATCTATCATAAAATTTTAAAGCCTTAATAATTTATTTCCTCTTCAATTTTATAAAAAAAAATATTTTAACCATTAATTTAATTTTTTACTTCTTTTTTTGTCTTTAAACTTGTATTGTTTATCAAAGCACCCTAAATTTAGTGGAAAAATCTAGCTATGAAAATGGTTTACTGTTACAACAGAAGTTCAAAAATTTCAAAACCAAATAAATTTATGATATTTATAGTAATAAATATTCTACCAAAAAGTATAGATGTTTTATGTGAGATGGATTCGAAACGTTCCCGACTTTCAACTGAATGACCTTCTCCGCTTTTCTTATACCCTGAATTGCGTCAAGTGTGGGCTCAAACAATAACAACCAAACACAGAATCAAAAACTCTTTATTACTTTCAGTAGGAAAGTAATTCTCTCAATAGAAATCGATAGAAATTATTAAATTCTAGTTTTTTTCCTATTAATTATAAACTTATTTAGTCATTAAGCGTTCTCCCTAATTACACATAATTACAAGAGCTGCTTAATTAGTGCTCGTCTAATGACCTTATCATCAGTGTGTTACCCTTATAAGATATCCTTAATCTCTTTGAAATAAATTTTTTCATTCAAAATGATCATATTTTATCTCATAGTAACTATTACATCTTTCTTCATAAAAAGCCAATTACTATCAAATAGTAATTAAGTCATTGATCACAAAGACAAACAATCCGTGACCATGTTTATTTTTCATCTATCATATAATACCGATAAGAGGATATCATTTACCTATTAGTTGGGTTATGAGTTCCATTATTATGAATGATGCTACATATTGTAGAGGTTATACACCCAACACGCCAGCTTTCGGTTCCTTATAGATTTGAACTTAGACTTTTACTTA
Source organism: Gossypium hirsutum (assembly GCF_007990345.1). NCBI lineage: Eukaryota > Viridiplantae > Streptophyta > Magnoliopsida > Malvales > Malvaceae > Gossypium > Gossypium hirsutum. The sequence continues at coordinate 102,341,327 of NC_053428.1, read as the reverse complement.
CATCAAAGTATACGAGTCACGCATACATAGTTTATCATCCACTCAAATTAATGTATGCCACACTATGAATGTCACAAGTGAATAAATCCATAAACGGATCTAGGATCTATTCTACTTGGATCCTATCTGATATACTGCCAGTCCAGTCAGTCACATCTATATCTCTATCTTCTGAGAGTCATATGCTCTGATGCTCAAGACAAAACATCTCCCTAATCGAACTTGATAGATGTTATATTAGTCTTTCAATCAATTTGCTCATTTCCGATTAGACTAAGGACATGTTAGGTTAATCTACTAATACAAGTTGTCTTTTCGTATTACAATCGAACCACATAACATTGCTTATTATTTATTAAACATTAGATAACTAGTGAGCTAATATTTGTTTACATTTTCTTTGCGTGCAAAAACATTGAGGAAAATATACAAATGATATTAATGTAATTAATGAATGTTATTAAACTAATTTGTTCGAAAAATACAAATATACAAAATGAATATACTACACTTAAGATACCAAATTCAACAAAGTTTTATCCATTTTAGGGTTTTAATTATTTAAATAGATACTAAAATAACTGTTCAGTAAGGACATATCTAGATCGGAACTAATCAATTGAATTTAACATTTTTAATTTGGTACACAATTTAAAAATTAAGTTAAATAATCTATGTTTAAAAAAAGAAAAACGAAGAGTGAATAATATGTGTGATTGTGTTTGGAAATGTAGAAGAGTTTGAACAAATTTGAGTCTAAATTATGGGTTCAAAAAGCAAATATAACCAACCCAAAGATGAACACTTTACTGGACTTGGTGCATCATTTTGTACTATTGTGCATGTTGCATGAGACAGGAGAAAATGCATCATTTTCATTCTCCAAAAGAATTGTACAGATTGAACTGTTCCATTATTTCGGCTTCCACTCGTTGGGTGACATTCTCAAATCTTGGAAGTAACCATCATATTACTATTTCTATATAAGAAAAACAGCCCAAGTAGACATTTTTACCTTATTTTGAAACTTCGCTGTTGACTCAAAATCGATTTCTTCAAAGGCGACTCCAATCACCTTTTTTTTTCTTTTTAAAGTCTGTTTGCGACATTTTTTAAGCATTCAGAACTGTTATTTTATGATTATAATAAATCATAATTTAATGATAAAAAGGAATTGCTTGTATTAATTTTTAATTTAAATTCCTTATATATCATTGGTTAATTAGAATTATATAAATTAAAAATTCTATCACATGCGTATATCATTAGTTAAAAATGAAGTGCCAATTGGACGTTTGAGAGTAGACCTTTACCCTCCATCTGTCAAGCTGTCTTCAGTTGATTGACCTCCCGGCTCAACTATCCGTCGTAAGCCATCCGCTCACCTCAGGACCTAGCCACTTGCTTTGTAACAACCTACCACATCACACTAGCAAACAAGAGGACCTCTCCTATAAATATCTCCGAGATGATGAGAAAGGGATCCTTCTTCCTTTAAGCAATTCTTGAGCACTTACTCTTTGCAACCTAACCTCCTTAGCTCTCACAGCCTTCTCCCTATCCTCTTGCCTTTCTCCAGCTCTCTACCTGTTTAGGTGAATCGACTTTCTTAATATCACCATATCCTCCTTTTTATCTTATCCCTTATTGTACTATCCATCAACAATTAATTAATCTATATATCTATATATAAAAGAAGGTCCTTTACCTTCCTAATGCTCACATGTGGCATACACTCATCATGTTCCTTTTTTTAAATGGTTAATTTTTAATTTTGATCATTCTAATATGCTTAAATTTGATATTTAAACCTTATACTTTAATTTTTAATATAATTTGATCTCAATATTTTTATAATGTTATTAATTAGTTTAAATAGTAAATATCGTTAACTTTTCAATTAAAATGTTATATGTGTAACACCCCTAGACCATGTTCGACCCAAGGAACATGATATTGAAATATTACATTTGGTGTCAAAGTGATTTTGGCTAACCACTAAATATTTTTGAACATAAAAACAAATAATAAAATTAAATAATTTATATTTTAGTCCCTACTATTACTTGGAATATACTTGATCTTCCTAAGTACAAGCCATTCTATTCAAAATTTAAAAACATACCTTCTTGATACTTGGAGATATGATTAGATGAATGCTCACAATCTCAAATACAACTCTTCAAAATTACTGTACCTAATCTACGCAGGAAACCAAACCGTCCGCTGAGTATACACTTAGTGGTATTACTATAATTCAAATACTTAATGTAAAAATAATAAATATGCACATTTAATCTTACCACCATTTACTTTTAATGAATCATTCATGAATTTAAACTTTAAATTTTCTTAATAATATTTATCTTAAATAGCTTTTCTTCATTTTAATTTACTTAACTCCTTACTATATCAATATCTATTTCATGCATTTCATCAATAACCATTTCATAAACCATTCTTCAAAATCACTCAATATCTTTTCTATTACCAATTCATTTATTTACCCCTATTAACACGACTCAGACTTTAGCGGATACACGGATCCAACCAAAACACACCAGTATGGCACCCAGTGCCTTATCAGATAGTTCAAAGCAATAGTTGACACCCAGTGTTTCATCGGCCAAGCCGAAGTAAGTTGGTACCCAGTACTTTATCAAATCTATCCGAAGCAATAGTAGACACCCAGTGTCTCATCGACTCGAGGTCGAAATATCCCTGAACACTTCCAATCCTATGGCATGCCAACTATATCCGACTCAGCCTGACTAGTTAATAGGGAATTCAAAACACATTTCAATTTCACTCAATATTTATATCAATTTCACTTCAATCACAATTTCTCATACTTTCAATTCAAATCACTTTCCACTTTCCAATCAATATACATTTCAAGTACTCACATATATTCATAATTCAATTCAATTTTATTAAATTCAATATCAATACTCACCTCATTTTACTTACCATGTATTTTAATTAAAATATAACAATTAATAATAAATATATTTGAATTATAGTTATACAAACTGTATATCCTCGTGTTATTCCTCGTCAACTTTCTTTTTCCCCTTTTTAAGCGATGTTTCCGGCACGACGTTAGCTACGAAAATTAAAACAATTTAAAATTATCAAAACAACACCAATTCACCTCAAATACTTTGATTTTCTATTTAACTTTTGTCTAAATTCCAATTTAATCTCTAACTAAAATTTTCTCCATTTTCATCTCCATTCACTCTTTATTTTCACTCAACTTCTACTTATAACTAAACTTAACTCTCTAATTTTCTCCATAAAACCCTAATTTTAAAATTTTCTTAACTTAGTCCCTATTACACAAAACTTCTAACTTATTTTACAATTTAATCCTTTAACCAATTCTAACTTGAAATTCTATCAATTTAACCCCTAATTTATCAATTTGTTCAACATGAACTATGTCTAAAAATACAATAACTTCTAAAATTTTAACATAAATTAAGTAGTATTTTGTTCTAGGATTCCAAAAACTCAAAAATCATAAAAAAATGGGGCTAAATTGACTTACCAAATTAACTTGGAACCTTTAAAACCTTATTTTTCCCTTTTTCTTTTCTTTCTTTCTCTCTTCTCTGTTTCGTCCCTTGCAATTCTGTTTCTTTTCATTCTTTTGTTTTTTTTTAAATTTAGTTTAGTTATAATATAATATAATATAATATAATAATATTCTTATTTATTAAGTAAATATATATTTTAATTACAAAAATCTTTGATATTTTCCACATTAAATCGCCTCAACTATAGAACATGATTTAATTGCCTCTTTAATCCCTTTAGTTTTTCTTTAATCTATAATTAAACTTTCACTCTTATTGCAATTTAGTTCTTTTTTCTAATTACGCCTAATTTCAGCTAATTCTCCTAACCAAAACTTAATAAACTATACAGCTAACTTCGTAAATATTTTTAATAAATATTTACGAATCTGTTTTACGAAAATGGGGACCCGAAAATACACTTTTTCGATGCCCGTAAATCTCGGGTCATTACAATATGGCTATATATAAATTGACATCAGATTTTTAAATCCAAAAAATAGAGGGGTTAAAGTCTTAAAAATAAAAGTATGAGGACTAAATTCCAAATGTATGATGTGTAGAGACTTAAGAGTCATGGTTGTTTAAATAGATTGAGTCTTAGCTCGATTGGTATGGGCATTGTTGTCAATGCAAGAGGACGTGGGTTTGAGTGCATTAAAGTACATTATCCTCCTATTTATAGGTTAGGGAGGGGCTAAATGTAACACCCCAAATCCGACCTAGACGTTATTGCTGAATCCAAAAATGTCACATGAAATGGGTTGATAAACCATTGTCGTTAAGTTAAAACCTTTCCAGTTCATTAACCTTTAGAGTTGTTATTAATTTCATGCTTTCTTTCATTAATTCAATTAGAGATAAAACATGTTTGTCGCAAAAGCTTGTAAGATTTTAGAAAACCATCACAGTTATAAATAAGTAAAAACCAAAAACCCAAAATCAACGTCAAAATTTTAAAAGAGTCCAGAGTCCTAGAAAATACAATTTCAATGCCAAAACTTAATAACCCAAAAACAAGATGAAGCAGTAAAATAAGTGGTCATCGTCGAGTCCTCCGCTGTACTGATCCACCTAAGACTGTGGGTTACCTATATAGACAAACAGAAAATGGGTGAGTTTACTTAAACTCAGTGTGTAACCCAACAGAGATAATCATGTACACATACAGAATATCACAAATCAGATAGATTCACAATCGAGCCTGAGCCCATGTCAGATAAAGATACATATTCGGGCCTGAGCCCATTTCAGTTACAGATACAATTATAGATATGAAAATCCGATAACAGAATCCTACCCTCATCATCTACACACCATCTCCGACCATCCCTACACACTATATGGGGTTTAGAACACCCATCCAGCCCTACACACCACGCTATATCGATGCGGCACATATCAGAATAATGCAGCTGTGCTGCCAGATATTAGGCATAATCTGCCTTTCAAAACACTTCCTCCAATATATATATATTATCCCACCCCAATCACAGTAACCAAACATGCATACAGAATTAACAAATAAATCATGCTTAACATGCTTTCATAAACAGATAACAGATAAACAAACATAGTCATGCTCATAACAGTACTTCAGTCTAACAGAACACATAGTTTTAGGGTTTAGTAGCCTTTACCGACCCCCACGGTAGGCCCATAGTCGATTATGATGACCCGTGCGACCCTACGAAAAATTTTCGTACTATGGGCTTACACGTCCAGATTGGCATAAATCGTGTGGATCACACAGTCTGGCCTTCTTCGATCACACGATCGTGTCATCGTACACGGCCTATCACCGGGCTTACGACACAACTGTGTGGCGTTAACAGTGGGGTTTTCGACTTTCGCTGCACCTTATTTTTTTGCGTTTCGGGTATACACCTGGTGTCGTTTTCGCAGTGAAGAACTCCCGAGACTCTTGAACCTACGAACAATGCCAAAAGCCCGATCAATTTCACTTATTGAGATCATTCCAACCAAAAATCCCAAACGAAAAACTCGAGAACTACCTCAAATAAAGGTTCGATTTCTTACCAAAAAGGAAACGAGTGCTCGACAAAACTACTCGCTAAAAGTCACGTCTTGAACCCCCTTGAACAACACCTAAACAAAAAACCACCACGTTACCCAAAAACCCCGAAATCAATTTTCAAGAGTTTAAAACTTCATCAGGACTTACCTATAATAGACTGAACAAAGACTACAGCACCCCAACCACCATGATTGGAAAACAAAGAGACGAACAGGAGTACAAAAAGATCAAAGTCCAAGGCAAAACTTAGAAGAGGAAAAATTAGAGAAGAAACGCCAAAAATCTGAGTAGAAATTCGACATGAGAGAGAAAATTTGAGAAAAATAATAAAAATAAAAAATAGGATATCCCCAATCCCTTAAATTTCTCCCACTAAACCTACTACATCTCAACCAACACAGAATTTCGGTTCAACCAGAACTCTCACCAATAACAGAGCAAAAATAAACTCCCACGCTTACGCAGGGATTTGAACACAAAACCCCTAGCAAACCCACACTCTACCTAACCACCATACCAGCAGGCCCATTCTGATATGGTTTTACAAATAATTAAATATAATCCCACAAAGCAGGGATAGGACTTAATTCCAAGAATATACAAAATTTGTTAAAGCTAGGGTTTGAACTTAGGAACTCTCACCCACACCCAGAACACTTAACCACCGAAGCAGATACACAGTTGTGACAAGATCTCACAGAAATAAAAAATAAAAATTTAGGGCATTACAACTCTACCCCCTAAAAGAAAATTTCCACCTCGAAATTTACCTAATCAGAATAAATAAGGATACTGCTGTTGCATCGAGTCCTCGGGTTCCCACATGGCTTCTTTAGTGCTATGATTCTGCCAAAAAACCTTTATTAAAGGAATAGACTTCCTCCTCAGAACTTTAATGTCTCGCTCCAAAATCTAAACCGGCTCCTCCTCAAAGGTTAAATCAGTCTTGATGTATTTCACTAGACAGATGGTCAGTCTGAGAAGGTGATTCAAATACTGAAGTATATGTTTCAGAGCTGTGTGATTGATTTCGGAGGGTGATTCAGATCAGTACCGCCTCAACGTCGTGACGTAAAATACATCATGAATTCGGTCTAACTCTGAAGGTAGCTCCAACTGATAAACAACTAGTCCTATACGCTTTAGAATCTAATACGACCCAATAAATCTAAGGCTTAGCTTGCCCTTACGACCAAACCTCAATATCTTCTTCTATGGAGAAACCTTAAGAAATACAAAGTCCCACACAAAATACTAAATCTCACTCCTCTTCAAATCTGCATAAGACTTTTGTCTATCAGAAGCCACTTTTAGACAATCCCAAATTAGTCTAAACTTATCCTCAGACTCGGAAACCAATTCAGGGCCCAAAACTTGATGTTCACCTAACTCATTCCAGTACAAAAGAGTACTACACTTACGACCATACAGAGCCTCGTAAGGTGCCATCTGAATACTAGCTTGGACACTGTTATTGCAGGCGAACTCAGCCAGTGATAAATAATCCTCCCAACTACCTCAGAAATCAATCACACAGCTCCGAAGTATATCCTTCAATATCTGAATCACCCTCTCAGATTGACCATCTGTCTGAGGATGGAACGCAGTACTGAAGTCCAATATCGACCCCAGAGCTTCATGTAGCTTCTTCCAGAACCAATATGTAAAACTAGGATCTCTATTAGAAATAATCGACATTGGAACCCCATACAGTTTAACTATCTCGGAGATATACAGCTTTGCCAACTTTTGAGGAGAAAAGTCCATCCAAATCGGAATAAAGAGAGCAGACTTGGTCAATCGATCTACGATAACCCAAACAAAATCCTTCTTAGTGGGTGTTAAAGGCAACCCACTAACGAAGTCCATCGTTACTCGCTCCCATTTCCATAAGGGAATCTTAATTGGCAGTAGCAAACCTAAAGGTAACTGATGCTCAACCTTAACCTGCTGACACGTCAAACATCGAGCAACGAAGTCGGTAATTTCACATTTCAACGCCGGCCACCAATACAATTCTCAGAGGTCGCAATACATCTTATTACCGCCAGGATGCATAACATAAGGACTACTATGGGCCTCCTTCAGAATCGACTATCTCAGATCTAAATCATTCGGCACACAGATCTACCCTCGAAAACATAACACACCATCACTATTTATCCCAAAATTAGAAGTAGTACCACTCTCAATCTGTCGGAACCGCATACCCAGAGTTTCATCTATTAACTATTTATCTCGAATCTGTTTAATCCAAGTCGGCTTGACCTTCAACTCGGACAACAAACTCCCATCATCAAACAAACTAAGACGAGAAAACATCCCCCTCAAATCAGACATCGCTCTTCGGCTTAGGGCGTCGGCCACCACATTGGCCTTACCCGGATGATACTCTATCATGCAATCGTAGTCCTTAAGCAACTCAATCCATCGACGCTGCTAAGATTCAACTCCTTCTGAGTGATAAGGTACTTGAGGATTTTATGATCGGTGTAGATAGTACATCTCTCACCATATAGATAGTGCCTCCAAATTTTCAGTGCAAAGACCACAGCAGCTAGCTCAAGGTCATGCGTCATAAGCTGACGGGATGTATAAGCCACAACCTTACCATTCAGTATTAGAACACAACCCAATCCAATATGCAACGCATCACTGTATACTACAAACTCACTTCCAAATTCAGGCTGTATCAAAACAGAAGCCTGAGTCAAAATAAATTTGAGTTTTTCAAAGCTCGATTGCTACGCATCAATCCAGATACAGATACAGATTCGGGCCTGAGCCCATGTCAGATACAGAAACAGATTCGGGCCTAAGCCCATTTCAGATACAGATACAGTTATAGATATGCAAATCAGATAACCGAATCCTATCCTCATCCTTTACACACTATCTCCAGCAATCCACACATATCATGTGGGGTTTAAAACACCCACCTAGCCCTACACACCATGTTGCACCGATGCAGCACATATAAGATATAATGCAGCTGTGCTGCCAGATATTAGACATAATCTACCTTTCAGAACACTTCCTCCAATATATATATATCATTCTACCCCAATCATAATAATCAAACATGCATACAGAATTAATAAATAAATCATGCTTAACATGCTTTCATAAACAGATAACAGATAAACAAACATAGTCATACTTATAACAATACATCATTCTAACAAAACATATAGTTTTAGGGTTTAGTAGCCTTTACCGACCCCACGGTAGGCCCACAATCGATTAGGACGACCAATGCAACCCTACGAAAAATTTTTGTATAATGGGCCCACACGCCTTTGTGGGTTGCCCATGTGGCCCACACACCCAGATTGGCATAGCCCATGTAGATCATACGACCTGGCCTAGTTATCACACGCCCAATTCAGCCTAGCCCGTGTGGTCCACATGGCCACACCCTAGTCATCACACGGCCTGACCTTCGTCGATCACACGGTTGTGTCATCGCACATGGCCTACCACACGGTCGAGTGGCATCGACAGTGAAGCTTTTCGGCTTTTGCTGCACCTCATTTTTTTTGCGTTTCGAGTACAACCTAGTGTCGTTTCCGTAGTGAAGAACTCCCGAGACTCCTGAGCCTACGAACAATACCAAAAGCTCGATTAATTTCACTTATCGAGATCATTCTAACCCAAAATCCCAAACGACAAACTCGAGAACTACCTTAAACAAAGGTTTGATTTCTTACCAAAAGGGAAACGATCGCTCGACAAAATTACTCGCTAAAAGTCACGTCCTGAACCCCCTTGAATAGCACCTAAACAAGAAACCACCACGTTACCCAAAAACCCCGAAATCAGTTTCCAAGAGTTCAAAACTTCATTAGGACTTACCTATAACGGACCGAACAAAGACTACATCACCCCAACCACTGTGATTAGACCAAGGCAAAACTTAGAAGAGGAAAAATTAGAGAAGAAACGTAAAAAAATCTGAGTAGAAATTCACAAGAGAGAGAAAATTGGAGAAAAATAATAAAAATAAAAATTAGGATATCCCCTAATCCCTCAAATTTCTCCCATGAAACCCACTACATCTCAACCAACACAAAATTTCTACTCAACCAGAACTCTCACCGATAACAGAGCAAAAATAAACTCTTACGCTCGCGCAAGGATTCGAATACAAAACCCCTAGCAAACCTGCACTCCATCTAACCACAAAACCAGTAGGACTATTCTGATATAGTTTTACAAATAATTAAATATAAGCCCACAAAACAGAGATAAGGCTTAATTCAAAAAATACATTTGGGCTTAGGACCTTTCACCCATACCCAGAACACTTAACTACTGAAGCAGATACACAATTGTATCAAAATCTCACAAAAATAAAAAAATAGAAATTTTGGGGTGTTACACTATAGGTAGTTCTAGGCATTGTGTCAAAAAGAGAAAATATGACTAGAACCTATAATGAGATTATTCACAAAAAATTCATGGTTGTTTGAATCAAATTGGACTAACCGGGGTATTCTTCCGGAGAAAAGTATCAAACCAGTTTACCCATGAATCAGTACGGTCTAGGTGAACTAGGTTAAAAACCCAATTGAATTGATTTTTATTTTTTTAGAATATTTTTTATGATTTTTTAATAATTTATTTAATCAAACCGTATGAATTAGTGGTGTGATCAGTTCAGCCACTAATCTTGTTCTGAAATTATTTTTAGAGTATATTTTAATTTTTAAATTTTTACTCTATAATTTGACACAAATAAATAATCAACCTAAAGCAAAGCGTGAATGGACCATTCTAATTTCTTCTTAAAAGTCGAGTACAAAGAATCCAGAAAAGTAGCAAAGAAAGATTAGTTAACAATCCAATTAAATACCAATATTTTTTTATTACACAGTTGATTACCCGGCTTTTATAATTTTTCATTTTGGGTATAAAAATAAAAAGTTTGTAATTTAGGTAATGTTGTTACATACTTTTATCATTTTACTTACTATTGTGACGTACTTTTGTCATTTTAGTCACTCGCCGCTAATTTGTCATTATATACACTTATTTTAATCGCTCAACTTTAATAAGTTTTCATTTTGGTCACTCTTTTTTATCTTTTTAATTTCTTTTATTTATTTTCTTTTTTAAAAAATATTTTTTTCAATAAAGGGAAAAACCCAAAAATTTGCAAGGGAAATTTTAGGTTAGAAAAACCATTAGTTTCATTCATTTTTTTCCTTTTAGAATTAATTTCAGTTTTTTCTTAGTAAAAAGGGAATGGAAAAGGTATTATAGGGAATTAGTTGGATTTTTATTGGAAAAAAAACTTGAGTTTTAACAAAAAAAAATCAATTTATCTTTTCCATTTCCTTTATTATTTTCCTTTTTTAGAAATAATTTTAGTTTTTTTCAAAAAAAGAGAAAAATTTAGGGGTTTTATAGGAAATTACTTATAATGGAAAAACTTAGATTTAGAATGAAAAAACTTAAGATTTTTACAAGGAAAAAAATTCTATCTTTTTAATTTATTTTAGTTATTTTATTTTTTATAATTAATTTTAGTTTTTTAGTAAAAGGAAAAATTGGGGTTTTACATGAATTACTTGGGTTTTTTGCAAGAAAAAACTTAAGTTTTTACATGAAATTGAGTTACAAGTAAAAAAGGTGAAATTCATCTCAGCAATTGAATAACTTAATTCCCTATAAAAATTCAAATTTTTAAATAAATTTAATTTTAAAAAGAAAATGAGTGACCAAAATGAAAACTTACTAAAGTTGGGTGACTAAAATGAATGTATGTAATGGCAAATTAATGATGAATGACTAAAATGATAAAAGTATGTAAATGTAGTGACTAAAATGACAAAAGCATGTAATGACGGTGCCTAAATTGCAAAATTTTTATTTTTGGAGCCCAAAATGAAAATTTATGAAAGTTGAGTGACTGTTAAAATATGTTCAAATTCACTATACTCTTTGTACATTTGAAATTTAATTTCTTACTTTTATGTTAAGAAATTTAGTTTATCAACTTTTCAAATTTAAAAATGCAAGTCAAATTGTTAGAATTATTAAAATTTTTCTGTTTAAATTCAGATTCATTAAAACATCATTTTTTATTACATGAGTTCCAAGTGAAGGTTTTTTTTGTATATATATTTCAAAATGTCATACCGCCGAATTTAATATAAATAAATTTAATGGTGTTTAAAATTTAGTTGGAGTCTTGAAACTTGAAATGCAACGAACTAAATTTCTTAAAAAGTAGAGAAATTAAATTCCTTAAAATATATGTAGATTGACTAATTTCTAAATGTGCAAAAGCTACAAGGACCTGGAGCATATTTTAACCTAAATTAAACTTATGATGAGAACAAATCATATACAAACTACCTATGTTTGTTGAGTTGAGCAGTTTGATGTTAATACATCTTAAGTAATTCTTAAGTTAAAATCTTATGATTAGAGAAAATAACATTGGAAGAGTTTTGCCCTCTATTTAGAACATTGTTGTTTGAACTAGATTAGATTAGTCGATTGGACCAACTGGACCGAGAATCAACAATTAAACTTAATGTTGCTTGGTTCAGCTATATCAACAATTAGGGTAACATAAGCCTAATAAAGGAGTGAGTAACCATTTTGTGGCATCTTTGGATTAGCTCTATGCTCATTTAAACTCAAGGATGGAGGTGGTGAGGCTGGTTATCTTAAGCTATGATGCATTTTGCCTTGACACTAATAGTATTTACATAGCTTAAAGGGTACTAGATTTGAGGGATAACTTTTTTTTTCGAGGTGTTGAAAAAAATTGGTTACTAAAACAATTTTATAATTATAGTGAAAGTTTTAAAAATTTTCAAAATTAGTCCTTTTGTGATGTTTATAGTAATAAACTCCAATCTGGTCTTGTTCTTTAGTCCTTACCAAATTCAAACATTTCCTTATTTTAGTTTTATTTTATAAATATTATTTTTTTATTATACATCTGGTCTTGCTCCTTAGTCCCACCAAATTTGTTGAGCATTGGGCTTCGCCGTCACCCATTCACCAACACCAATAACCCTTACTCTGAACTCTTTGATTTTCACATCCTCCGTTGTCGCGCCATAGAACTAGGAATTAGTTGTAGAGCTACTGGTATAGCCTTCTGCCTACTAGGTCTCCAAGACCTCGTCCTTACCTATATGTCTCCAATCATATTCGCCCTCAAGCACAACCTCAAATGGAGCAAACTTGTTCTAAGAAACAATCTAAAGCCTTGATTCTTACCCTTTTTAACCTCGGGCTCTATTGATCCAACCTGAACATAGTGGTCATTAATGTTGAGAAAAGGAAAATTTTAAATCAGCTTAAGTTTTCTTCATTTTTTTCCTTAATTTGTTTTATTTATAAAATTGTTATTTCAATAAATAAATGTTGTGTTAGAAAATGGGAAAAATAAATCTTCATTTATTTATAAATATGTATATAATTTTATATGTATTATTATAAAATTTATATATTTTTATAAAAAAATAAACATTTAAATATTTTTAGTTTTTAATAATAAAGGCTAAATTGGCAGACTATGTAAAGTTAAGTGTTAAATTTATTAATTTTTTTAGAATTAAGACAAAATTAATAAAATTTAAATATATTAGATAACTAAATTTATTATTATGCTAATAGGTAAAAGTCAGATCAATATTTTATTTTCATGCCCAAAAAAGTACCACAATAACAACAACAACAATAATAATAATAATAGCTGTTGACGCCTGGAAGGACAACAGAAACTTTACCCAAAATGACTAGAATATTAGAATGTGATTGAAAAGATTATATCCTAACTCATTTCATATAATTCTTAATGTATTAATTTGAAGGCTCATATTTTTTTATAGGATTTCATTTTTTTTTAATTCCATTCACGTTCGCATTTTTTTTATCGATTTATTTAGCTTTTTAAAATTCTTTTAAAAAAAGAGTTATTTTAATTATTTTATTTAATTTTCATTTCTTTTAGTCTTTAAATTCATATTGTTTATCAAACTATCCTAAAATGGATGAAAAAATTAATGTAATGTTTGCTAACTTTGTAGATATAATATTTGCATGGTATTTACGTGTATGTCATATCAACAATTAATAAAGTTTAAAAAGTTTTAGAAATTAAAAAGTTATAATTATTAAATTTATTTTAAAAAGTATAGAAATTATTAATTGTTAATGTGACATACATGTGGACCATACCAATAAAACTAATAACATTAAATTTTTCATCCATTCTAGAGTGATTTGATAAATAATATAAATTCAAATACTAAAAGATTGTGAAAAATTAAATGTAAGGTTTTATAAAGTTGAAAAGAATAAATCATTATTACTTATATTTTTTTATGAAATTAATAATTAAAATTTAGATTAATTAAATTAAAATAAAATATAAAAAATTCAAAATAAGATTGAAAACATTGATGTGGATTATGGAAACCTCAACGTTTGAAAATGTGTAATAAGAAAATTCGAGGAAATGATTTCAATGCAAAGGGCGGCTCCTTTCAATATCTTCCACAAATGCAATCAGCTCTCCGCCTCAATATTTCATTTTCGTCAGCCATAACACAAGTAGGGGTCATATCAGCTCCATCAATTTTTTTTTAGATTTTTTAAATTCTCCATTATAATTCAACTCGATTTTAAGTTGTTTTATATTAATTTTTAAATTTATTATGATAGAATGAATTTTTTATGATTTTTAAATATTATTTTAAAGAAATTTTAAAATTTTTTCATAAATATTTTTTTAAAAAATAAAATTTTCTAGGACTTTTAAATTATTTTCGCTATCTTAAATATAAAGTATTTATTTTTATATCATAAAAATTAAATTAATTATATATTAAATGAAAAAATAATATTCAGTTCGATTTCGAATAATCACAATTTTTGAACTTACATTCCATTAACTGTTCAAATACCTCGGCTTAAGTTAATTTTCAATTTGACCTATTTTTTTTTACTTAACCCTACTATTACTTCTAATATTGTATAAAAAAAGAAAAATTATAATTCATCAGATCTTTTGGTGAGCTAGTGGCTATTAGTACAATTTACCAGCTTGTTTTATAACCTAAATTACATAAATACTTGTTAAAATTTTATTAAAAATGTTTTATGATTAAATAAATTAACAAAAAAAAATTTATTGGTCTGTAATTTTTTTTAAAACAATATTGTTGGATTTTTTATATCTAATTTTTCTTCTTAAAATTTATATATATATTATGCTATTTTGTTTTTTTATATAATGTTTAAAATTATTCATAATCCTTTTTAACTCTTAAATAGGGAGATAAACATGCTTCAACGTGCTCAAACTCATATCTTACTATATTGACGACAATACCGATATTAACCTAATTAAGACTCAATCAGCTTCATTTGATTAATGCTATATTATGTTACAATAAATTTGACCTCAAATAAAATGAAAAAGTAGAAGTTGAAAATTTAATAATGTTGATATTGATTTTATAACAGGATTTAAATTAATGCTTTAATTTGAAAATAATGAAAAATTAACAAAAAAATGAAAAAAAATCAAAAATGAAAATGAAACAAACCATGTCTAAGTACCAAATAAAACGAAATTTGTAATTTTGTCAAACGCGGTTTGAGCTGTTTTGCTACTCATTATTTTGTTTGATTATTATTAAATAATATTTTGACATTAGAAAATTTCGTTTATTTTTGTTGCCATCTAAATTCACTTCTATTAATCAACGTTGACAATTATCAATATAGTATTATTTTATAATTAATAATTATATATATATATTTATTTTTTAAAA
The DNA here is from genome assembly GCF_007990345.1 of Gossypium hirsutum. Taxonomy (NCBI): domain Eukaryota; kingdom Viridiplantae; phylum Streptophyta; class Magnoliopsida; order Malvales; family Malvaceae; genus Gossypium; species Gossypium hirsutum. The sequence goes on along the minus strand of NC_053428.1, from coordinate 102,325,902 downwards.
TATGTATAATTAAATTAAAATTAATTTTTCGTATATATAATAACAACAAATTAAAGTTCATATATTAAATTACATATTAAATTAAAGTTTATATATAATTTTGAGTATTTTTTTTGTTATTAACTGATTTTTTTAATAAATCCCAATATTCTGATTTTTTGTTTTCTCAGCACAGGATACCAATATTTTGAAATAAAATATTGAAAAATAAAATAAAATAATATATGTGAAATGCTAAGAAATATTAATTTGGAATTTTCTTAAACGCGTTTGTAGTTGTTTTCTCTTCATATGATATTGAAATATTAAAATTTGAAGGAATAATTTCAGTTCCAAAAATAAAACTTTGATTTTTTTTTTTACAAGTCGTTCACTTTTTTTTGAGCAAAAAGTCTCTTACTTTTGTTGCCATGTAAATTGACTTTTATCGAGAGAGTTTGGCCAAACATTTATCCTCCATTACCAACACTGTCCTATAACTCTTTTTCTTTTTTATAATTTCATTTTTATTGGTTAAAGTTTTTTTAACTTTGGTTTTTTTATTTATTAGTAATAAAGTTTGGGAAAAAAGTATTTTTAAGAATTTGAAGTAATTCCTAAAATATATATCTTGTAAAGTTTAATTAATTAAAATATTCAAAATAATAAATATAATTTTTTAAAAATTAATTATGTTAATTTAATTAAGAAAGCGTGTTTGGACACCATGAAATAATTATAAAAGAGTGTTATTAAAGAGTAAACTATTAAAATAGTTACTTTTGTTTATATCAGGTTATATTTTAGTCACTTATGTTTGTAATATTATGTTTTATTCACTTGAGTTATCGCATTGTAACATTTTACTCACTGAATAATTAATTGTCGTTAACGGTGTAACGGTAAACTGACGTGGTGCATTAAATAATTATTTTAAACAAAATTTTAGGTTAATTTATCCAATCGTCCCCATATTTTTTTTTATTTTGAGCAATATAATTGTTTTTATTTTATGTTTTTTTGACTTTTTTTTTTTTTTGCTATTCTCTTTTACGTCATTAATAACCTTTTAACTGATAGAGGTTATGGAGGAGAAATGGTCAGCAAGACATCACATTAATAAAGGATGCAAGTAAGAAAGAGTGTAGTACATAGTTTGCAAATTGAAGTTTCTATGTATTTAACTTCAAAACTCATCAAAATCATTGAAAAAGAATAAACACATTGCAATTCTCAATTTTCTTTGTTTTAATCTTTGGGGTTCTCTAATTTATGGTGGAAGAAGATGAAGTTTGGCAAAGAATTTGAAGCACAAATGGTGCAGGAATGGCAGGAAGCATACGTGGATTACAGCAATCTGAAATCAATACTGAAAGATATCTTAAGGTTCAAGCAATTGAACAACGTACCGTCTCCAATGGCAGCAACAATAAAAGGAAAATTGAAGAGAAATGAATCACTTTACAGAGCTTTCAGTGGACTAACAAGCCGGTTTCGACCAGAGTCAACATTGAATAACAATGAAGATGAAGTGATATTGGTAAGTGCAGTGCAAGGAAGAGACGGAGAAGGGGATTACCAGACCATGTTTCTCAGGTCAAATGAAGAAGGAGCTGAACATGAACTTGTTTTCTTTAGGAGACTTGATGATGAATTCAATAAGGTTATCAAGTTTTACAAGAAGAACGTTGCAGAAGTTATTGTGGAAGCTGATGAGTTGAGTAAACAAATGAATGCCTTGATTGCTCTTAGGATTAAGGTTGATAATCCAGTTATTGGAGAAAATGATGTTGTAAACCTTGTTCCTAATGGATTTTCTTCCAATTCATCATCAATTGATCATCCCACTAACGGTGGAAATCAAGGTAAGTGAACCGAAAACCAGGAAAAAAATCTGGGTTTTGTCTAAGCAGTCCGATTCCAAGTTTTCTTAAGTTGTTGCACTCTGGTTGTGTGTAGCATGGTCAATGATGAATGTTATCCAAGAAGAGAAAAAGAAGGAAGATAATGATGGAATCAATGGAGGGGAAGGTAATAAGAAAGAGGGTTTTAAGGCAGCTCCATTAGAGGTTTTGGATCATGTAAAGATCAATGTTGAGGTTGGAACTCCATTATCAATACTCAAAGCTGTCATCAAAAGTTCAAAATCAAACTTATCATTCAGCAGGAAAGAACTGAGGACAGCTGAGGAGAAAATCACAAGGGCTATTGTTGAATTCTACAGAAAGCTTAGACTTTTGAAAAGCTACTGGTAATTTCAATGGCTTCCTCTGTTTCTTTTTTTTTTTTTCTGTTTTTAATAAGTAAATTAAAATCTGTTTATTTTTTTGGTGGGGCATTTGATATACAATCATATCTGTATTTGTTTGATTTATAAGCTTTCTGAATCAATTGGCATTTTCCAAGATCATGAAGAAATATGACAAGGTTAGTGAAAGTCACCTTTTTTATGGGTTAAAAATAAAATGAAATCAGAATATTGTTGGTTGATTCGAACTGGTAGCATGCAGATCACATCTCGAAATGCATCAAAAGCTTACTTACAGATGGTGGACAAGTCTTACTTTGGCAGCTCTGATGAGGTTAGAAATAGTTAAGTAGCACAAGGATATGACTTTTCAAGTACGACTACATCCCCTTTGCCACCCAACTTAGCTCTTTTTTGTTTTATGTTTGACAGGTTACTACACTTATGGAAAGGGTGGAGGATACATATGCAAAACACTTTGCTAATGGAAATCGCAGAAAAGGAATGAAAAAGCTAAGACCTCAAGCTAAAAGGGAAAGACATAGAATTACATTTTTATATGGTAAACACTTTTTCTTTTGGCACTAAATGAGATGGGAAAAATAAGTTTTAAATGTTGGGATTTGAATCCTATTTCTTTTTTTAAAGGACAAGCAACCGAGTTAAACTATATTGGGATTTTTCTGTCTCCATAACAAATTTGTGTTGACATGCAGGCTTGTTCTCAGGTTGCTCCATTGCACTAATAGTGGCAATCATTGTGAATTTACATGCAAGAGCTCTTCTTAATAGTGTAGAACGTGATCAGTATATGGTCAACATCTTTCCACTTTACAGGTACAGTTACTCGAATGTAGAACCCGTCAATTTGAGCCAGCTTACATGCCATCTAATACGAGTAATTAATACTTGAGTGATGAAAATGATGATTGTGCTTCATCACTATTCTTTGCAGCCTGTTTGGTTACGTAGCACTGCACATGCTCATGTACGCTGGAAACACATACTTTTGGAAGCGTTATCGAATTAACTTTCCATTTATATTTGGTTTCAAGCAAGGCACCGAGTTGGGATATCGACAACTCCTCCTCCTCACTTCTGGTCTTTCTTTGCTTACATTAGCTGCTGTCATCTCACATTTGGATATAGAGATTGACCCTCGCACTCAAACATTCCGAACTTTAACCGAATTAATCCCACTCTTCCTCCTCATTGTATGTCTTTTACATAACTTATTTACTATATTTTCCTTTTTTCTCACTGAAAAATGACCTGGTTCTTCTTATTGTGAATTTCAGCTTGTGGTTTCAATAGCATTCTGTCCTTTCAATATCATATATCGTTCAAGCCGATTCTTTCTTATCAGATGTGCATTTCGCTGTGTTTGTGCACCTCTTTACAAGGTACCTCCAACTTTCAATTGTGATCCTTTTTTCCCTTTCCATTTAGGTATCAAATTGTTAAAAAGTGCATAGTTCGGAGACCAATTTACATATAAATTATCTTTATGTTTTGACCATGTAGGTCACCCTCCCTGATTTCTTCTTGGCAGATCAACTTACAAGCCAGGTTCGATAACTTTACTGTAACTACTGAAACCTGCTTAAATTTGTTTTCTTGTCAATATCTATTCACATTATACATACATATATAAGCGCAGGTTCAAGCATTTAGAAGTTTGGAGTTCTACCTTTGCTACTATGTTTGGGGAAACTTTAGAGAGAGATCGAACAAGTGTGAGGACAGTGAAGTTTATAGAGTTTTTTACATTGTTGTAGCCATTGTTCCTTACTGGCTCCGTTTCATTCAGGTAATTGGTGACACATAGTTCAAATTGCATGTAAAATATCTGTATGGATTATGAGTATATATTACATACGGGTATTTTTAATTTTTTAATAATTTTCATATATTTTGTATCGTTTTAAAAGATCATATTTAAGGTTGGTAAAATAACTTGAATCCATAAAATTTCAAATTCAACTTACACCTTATAAGATCGGTATGTATTTTTATAAAATCTTATGTATTGAAACACGAGTATGGGATGGTACTATTGTAAAATTACCATATTCATTTGTTTAAAAGCTTTGTTGTGCATATCTTGCAGTGCCTTAGACGTTTATTGGAAGAAAAAGATGCAGCACATGGTGTGAATGGCCTGAAATACTTATCAACCATAGCAGCGGTTGCCCTTAGGACAATTTATCAGTTCCAAAAGCAGAAGACAACAGCATGGCTGGTATTGGCGGCTGCAACTTCTGGGATGGCAACCATTTTTAATACATATTGGGACATTGTCATCGATTGGGGTCTTCTTAGAAGAAAATCAAGCAATCCTTGGCTTAGGGATAAGCTTGTTTTAGCACACAAAGTTGTTTATTTTTTAGCCATGGTAAGAAATCATCCCACTAATTTCTCTTTCTACCTATATGTTCATGGTTGTTTGATGTTGGATTTTCAATTTTAATACCATCTCTTGAATGAACATCAGATTAGGTTAAGGAACTAAAGGGTGTAAAATTGCAGGCGTTGAACTGTGTGTTGAGACTGGTTTGGATGCAACAAGTTTTAGGTATTCAAACTGTACTTTTTCTTCACGGGACCGCCTTGACTGCTGTCGTTGCTTCCTTGGAGATCATTCGTCGTGGAATTTGGAATTTCTTCAGGTATTTTTTAAACTCTTTCTCTTTTTACTAGATACTATCATGGTTATTTTTGGTAAATATATGATATGAAATTGGATAGGTTGGAGAATGAGCATTTGAACAATGTGGGCAAATACAGGGCATTCAAATCAGTTCCCTTGCCTTTTTGCTACGATCACAATGGGGACAACAGCATGTAACAAGCAATTTCTCCAAAGGAGAACTTATACCAGAGTATGTAACAAAATTTAATCAAAAAATAATTTTGAAGTTTTTAATTTTAGAAAAAAAAATTGTAAGTTTAGATAATAATAAAAAATCTTACTATTTTGAATTTATTTACAAAATTGTAAAGTACAAGGACTGATTATAAATTTATGAAAAGAAAATTGGTTGATACGTAGAACCAATATAATCTTTGTGTAGCATACACGTTAATTTTTATTATGGTTAGTTCTTAACACAATAAAATTGAAAATAAACATCAAATAGCCATTTGAGAAAATGCATTATAGATGGATGGGTTTGTTTTACAAAAACACTTTTCCAAAAAAAATTATTTTTGAAAATTAAATTGATTTTTTTAAAAAGTTAATAATTTTTAATGTTTAAATAATTTTATGTAAAATATTTTGTATTGTTTGACAAATTTTCATGAAATTATTTTTTAAATTAATTTTTATTGATACAAATACAATATAAATATATTTGTTATAAAATATTATAGAAACATTTTCCTTACAATTGGATTTTGGTTTATAATAAGATAATATTTTATAATAAATAATATCTTATATAGATTTAATGATAAGGTATAATGATGGATTTAATCCTTAACATTAATTTATATCTTTTGTTAATTTGACCCTTATTTTTTTTAGTTAAATTTGACCCTCAAACTAAAATAATAAAAAAAAATCAAATTTTACATCAACTTTTTAGATAGAATCGAATTGCTATTTTTAAATGAAAATACTTGCTAAAATATTATTTTTTATGGCTTAATTTAATAGTTGGCCCTCAAACTATATCCTTTATTTGATTTAGATACCTAAACTTTTTTTTGGTCAAATCAAATACCTAAACTATATTTTCGTAACAAATATGAACCTCACTCGTTATCTTCATTTAAAAACCCCTTGCAACCAATAAAAATTTGACATGTCATTAAAATGTATTTTTCATTAATTATACTTGAAAAATGAAAAATAAAATAAAATATTTATTTTATAAATTAAAAAATAGGGTAAAAATAAATAATCCAATCTAAACTACACATAATTACCTTTTTTCTTCAAGTTTTGTTTCATATTTCCTCTACTCATCTCTTATGTATCAAAATCTACAATATTTCACAAGATTTGAACAATGTCAATTTTTAGAAGCTCAAGCAATGTTTATTATTACTGCCATTTGAGGGCACCAATTTGTACTTCCAATATGCCTTGGAGTAAAGGGGGAGAAACTATGGTTGTTCAAACTATAAAGAGGTATTTAGTGTTTATTTGGATTTTAATTTGACAATACCATTGGGTTTTTAAATGAGTTGAATTTTTTAATTATAATTTTATTGCAAATTTCAAAAACATTTAGATTGTTAATTCCTTTGAAATCAATTATTTAGACATGAATGCGAATAGAAATGTTATTTGGGTTGATGGGGTTCTATTAGAGTTTTTTCGTGTTTGATTTTTATTTTATGTAGCGGAAAGGTTGTGCTTTTTTTTTCAAGGGCTAGAAAAGGATGAAAGGCATGAGAATGTTGTAGTTGATGAATTCAGTGAAAATCAAGAAACTCGTATTTAGAACACTGAGTTGAAGAAAATTTTGAAATTGAATGAACTCCAAAGTTTGTTGAAGAAGGTTGACAATCAAAAAAACACGTTAAAGACTTAAAAGCTAATGGTGGCAAAGAGTAATAAAGAAGCATTGTTTTATAAAGTTGCTTTCTTTGTGTCATGAATTATTATTATTTATTTGTCATTTAGTTTGTAAGATCAATGTCAATATATGTTGTTATGAGTTATCATAGAACTAGTTTGGATGTTCTTTGTCTTATTGACTGTCATTATTAGTATTGATATTAGATTGAATGTTGTAATTCTAATTGGTAACCAATGTTATAAATTCTAATTATTTTAATTTGGATGTTTTATGTGGTTGTCAGATTTTATGAATTGTAATGGAATTAGTTGGAATCTTTGCATAATTGGTAACCATGGTTATGAATTGAGTTGGGATGTCCTAATTGCTTACAAAGTTCTAGAAATTAAATGAACAGAAATTTAATAGTACATGAATGTCAAGAAAAAGTAAAAATGGTTATAAAATTTTATTTTGCATTACTTAGTTTCTACAAATGTTAATACAAGTAATGCATGAAAAGAAACAGTAAGAAACATATTCCTTGACTTGCTCCATATTACATAGAATGTAAGAAGCTACTGCAAACACAAAGAAATCTTGTGCAACCCTTTAAATTAAGACCAAAACAGTTCACAAAACATAATGGCGAACAAGTTCCCATATTTTCACATGTTTTCTAAAAAGCATATTAAACAATTAATTAAAAAAAATTCAAAAAAGCTTCCTAAATTGAGACTAAAACAACTCCCAAGAATAGTTTCCATGCACAAAAATATAACAATCCAACCCAAAAGTTTATGAAACCCACAAAATATGTGAATATAATTACAATCTCCAAATGGTTAGTTTTGGTGGTTGCTTTGGGATTGTATTTCTTGGAGTTACTTTGTGATTCCACTCAATAAATCACCTCTACGAGATGACATTGGATTTGTCTTAGTGGTTGTTGCTTGGTTTGAGGTTGTTGATGTAGGAGGCACATTTGTTGTAGGAGGCTTAATGGTTGCTAGTTGGTTTGAGGTGGTTGTTGTAGGATGCACAATGGTTGGTGTTTGGTGCGAGGCACTAGTTGGGGTAAGAGGGGCAAAAGTTGTTGAAGCTTTCATTACTTTCTTTGCTACTTGTAGCTTAGTGTGAAGCCTTGAAATTAGGATCTGGCCTTCTCTTCCAAGATAAAAAATGAATAAACCAACTAAACACAACATAATAAGCATGATTAACTTCAAGTTACTTACATTAAAGATTTACAAACCAATTTTGTCACTCCTATACATTTTCAGGCCTTGCATGATTGTTCTCCCTCTTGGTCCAAGTGCAACATGCTTAATTAGTTGTTGTTTGGGAGGCTAGGAGTGAGTCATATTGGCCCTAGTTCTTTCCTTTTTTGTTGGTGTTGTAGATGTTGTAATATTTCTCGATCTACTTGCATATGCATATTGTTGTTGGTTCCCTAGATGTTGGTGCCCTTGTTGAAGTTCCCCTTGTTGTGATGAAATTGCACCGATTACTGATGCATGGGAGTTTGGGATGCAAATTGAGATGATTGATGCCTTAGTTCTTCATTTTGACATTCCAATATTAAAAAAATTGAATGTTAGTTGCTAAACCATCAAACAAAATACAAAAGGCCATAGCCATCTACCTCAATTGCTGATTGTTGTGTGCAAGATTGATTGATTGCTGAATCATCTTGAGTTGCTTTTAGTTGTACCTATTCAATACATATTAGTACATGGATAAAATTCTAAGTAATTTAACTAAAACGAGCACCACAAACAAGATTTCCACTTACCTCAAGTTGACTTCTCAACCCTATATCTGACTCAACCTGACTAGTTAATAGGGTATCAAATTTCAATTTCATTTACAATTTAGTACACATATAAAAATTTCCAATCATATAAACAATAATAATTCAATTCATTAACATAACATATGTATTTCATATCAATCAATACATATTCTCACTCAATTCTATAGCATAATTCATATTTTAAACTATTCATACTATTTTCTATTTTATTCAATTTAGTCCTCTATTTTGAGAATTCACATTCAAGATCGATCCAATAACTTATACCATTACTATATACTTACCTCAGTACTTCCGTATGCATGTAATATGAAAATATAAGGAATTTATATAACTTTAAATTATAAATGTACAAACTATAATTTTTGGCTACTCGTCGATCACTTTCGTTTTTCCTCTCCCTCTCGACGATTCAGTGTTGTTGTTAGATACAAATAATCATAAAACACATCACATTATCAAATCTCAATCAAAACATAATCAAATACCAAATTTTACAAATTATTCAATTTCGTCCCTAAAATCGGACAAGCATAACTTTCAATTTAAAACCTTGGATTAAAATCTTATTTCACCAAAACTCATCAGGGACCCTCTATTTTCTGCTCCTACCAATAATTCATGATAGTTTTGCATTTTATTCAATTTGGTCCCTAATATATGAAACTAACAATTAAGCTTTACAATTTAGTCATTTTCTTATACTAAGCTTAATTTCTAATAATTTAACACCAAAATCATTCAATTCCATACCATGGAAACTTTCTAAAACTTTAATAGTTTTTCAAATTAGTATATGGGTTAGCTAGATCAAGTTCTCATGATTCAATTTCCGTAAAAATCAAAGAAAAATGGCTAGGAACTTACTTGAAATTAAAGCCAAAAAGCTCAAAACCCTTGTCTATGTGTTTTGTAATTTCGTGCTTAGAATTGGATTGGGGAAGATGGTATTCTCTTTCTTCCCATCGAATTGTTCTATATATATTAAGATTAAATTGTACATTAGTTTAATTAATTATGTTTTAACTAAATTAATTTTAATTAACTTAAGTTAGTGGCTAATTAATCATAACGTCCACTAACTTATAATCTAACATAATATAATTGCTATTTTGAACCTTTAGTTAAAAATCTATAGTAATTGAATTTTACAATTTAGTCCTTGGATCCTAATTACTCACACTTTTGACTAAATGGCTTAACAAATTTTCAATTTAACAATATTATAACTTTGTAAACATCTCTATTAAGTATTTGCAGGCTCGATTTACGAAAATGGGGCCTCAAAACTACCTTTTTCGGCACCACTGGAAACCGAGTTAGCATATATTTTTAAAATTTATGAACTTTTATATATTTTTTGAATATTTTATAATTTTTAAATGATGTGGCATATACGAAAATTATTGTCGTGTTAGTATGAAGTACATGTGGATTGCCACACAAACACCATTAAAAATTAATGTTTTAGACAACATTTTTGATAAAAATGCGATTTGACTATTTTTGAAAAGTTAATGACCAAATTTAACTTAAAAATGAATAAAAATAAAATTGATAAAAAAATGTAAATGTTGAGAATTAAATTTATTATTGTGCCTAATAATAACCAATATCTAATTAAAACTTAATTTAAAGTTACATATTTTATAATATATTAGAGCATACACTGATATAATACTCATTTATATTATTAATAAATTAATATATTATAAAACAACTGTTGAACAAAACTATATATTATAAAACAATTAGTACTAAATATTTATAAATTATAAAATATAGTTATTATTAAAATATTAATATAAAATTCTCAATAAATTTAAAAATATTATTAATGGTAAATTTTATTTTTAAAATAAAATTATAATATTAACTAATTTTATGAAAACAATAAATTATATTAATAATTTATTACATGCTTAAATATTAATATATAAGTTTAATAATATTAAAATTTATTATATGTGAAATTAATACTTTAAAATTATAAATTTTTTTAAAAGGGTGAATATCAAGTATATTAATAGAGTACTTTTTATATTCTACAAACAACTTTGAAATATTCAGGCGTCTTTTTTTCTTGAATATTTATTTTTTAATATTTTACTGTACACTGATAAGATACTTGTGAAACTTAACTCTATTTATAAAATTTAAAAACTCAATTAACAATGTACCAAATAAATTCCCTTAATATAATAATGACTTTATTCAAATTAATTTTCATATGAAAATTAAATTATACCTAAAAAATTATTTTCTAAAATATTACTTGAGGTGAAATCGTTTTCCAATAAAATGGACTTATTTATTTTAACCAATAAATCACTTTCTACTTGATAAGTTATCCTCATAAAATAAGATTAAGAAAATACAGAAAACATTTTCTCGGTAGATGAATTTTCTAAAAACAAGCACCCCCAAAGTTCCAAATTATTCATGGGTACCAAAATCATGACTTCATTCAACCAATGTGGATCTACCAAAATCAAACACAACAGAAAGTACTTTTGGAGATCAACATGCTCCATTTAGACTAGGAAAAATACTAAACACATCAAAACGCTATTTAAGCTATGGTCTCCAGGGCCTGCAGTATATCGGCCTTCAAATCTTCGAAGTCTTCAACCCCGAAGCTGAATCGAATCAAGTTATCCAAAATCCCGTACTTGCTCCTCTCAGCTTGGCTAAGATCCCTGTTTCATATTTTTGCACAAACAACCACATATTTATCACGTAACATTGTAACATAACTCCACAAAGGTTCCCATCCATGTTGGGATACCCATGTCTCTATCAAATGTTTTCTTTTCTTTACAACTATAAATGTAGTTGCGTATGCGATGAACAAAAGCAAGATATAAATGGATACATTGTCATACCAGTAGGACATTATAGCTGGCTGATCAACAATGCTTTCACAGCCACCAAATGATGGAGCAATGTATGGTATCTTCAATGCATCAACAAACTTGATGGTGGTCATGAGATCTCCATCCACCTGAATGATTTTGACGGCATGAAAAGTTAGAGAAGTTTTTAACATGAATAAAACATCAAATGAAAGCAACAGAGGTTAGAGATCAATTCCCAATTAAAATGCTAAAAAGCAGTTGAAGAAACCAACCTCAAAACTGACCACACCACCAAAGCCAGTCATTTGCCGCTTGGCAATTTCATGTTCAGGATGACTAGGCAAGCCTGGATAATAGACGCGTTTCACCTGCCATAGAAATTTAATAAGCCAAGGATCAGGAAAATAAATTCAAGTTAGAATAGGATATGATAAATCAAATGTTATTAAATTGAGTGGCGTTAAATGGATTTTACGGATAAACAAGAATGGAATTATTAAATGTCATTGCATTTCATACCCTAGGATGTGCCTCTAAAACTTCGGCCATCCTTAATGCTGTTGAATTTTGTTGCTGTACACGAAGATGCAGTGTCTTCATGCCTCTGATGATTAGATACGCAGCATTCTGTTTAAACAATAGAAACAAACAGGTTACTATAAACCATACAACTTATAATGGGGAATTTTTCAGAGACAAATCTTCAAAGAATAAGTTGAAAGTCACTAAAGCATCATTATAGAAATGACAACATATTCTTCCTGACTAGAAATCCAACCAACCACCTCAGCAATCTAGCCCTCTTAACTCGGTGCAATTACAATGTTAATCTAGTTGCAACTGAAATATGGTGACATAAACACAAGACATCAAGAATATGTTCTGTCAGGACAACTCACTGGGTTGAGAGTACCACCCAAAATATGATGCAAAGTACGAATTTCTGTAACCAACTTCTCAGAACCACTTATACAACCAGCAAGGACCTGTGACATCGAGAATTACACATGTTTATTGCTTGAATTAATGATTATTGAAACATGAATGAAGAAGTAATTCAAACCGCCTAAATTAACAAGAGAAAGTGTTTACATCATTGTGTCCACCAATAAATTTTGTTGCAGAGTGCAAAACAAGATCAGCACCAAGAACGAGGGCCTTTTGATTAAGAGGTGTAGCAAAGGTACCATCAATGCAGACAAGTGTTCCTTTGCTGTGACACAACTTTGAAACTTTTTCTATGTCAACACATCTAAGGAACGGATTTGTTGGAGACTCGGTAAAGAAAAGAGAAACCTGCATGAAAATCATAATTCACTCTCAACTCAAAATGTATTGTTTTGTCCAGGCTAAACATAAAAAGATAACCAGTTCCTATGCTACTAACTTTGTTCTTGTTGAGTGCAGACTCCAGTCCATCCACATCTGCAGGGTCAATAACAGTAGCCTGAATGTTGGATGATAGCAAGTTTGCAATTAGAAATGAACCAAACTTCAACATACTACTTTGTATAAATATAAAATTCAAGAAAAGTCTAGCATTAAAATTGATGCAAACTTCATTAGGTTGCTGATCAAGTTTCACTTACATATAATAAAAAAAAAATTCCAACAAAGAAACGGGGCTGGTATAAGCTTTTAAGTTAAAAACCACATTCATCTAGGTTCATCAACATTTTGGTAAGATATCTCAACATAATTGCCCCCAATAAAACAAGACTGGCACAAAAACTCTAGGCATTTTGGTTACCATAATTCTCAAATACTATTCACTGAAAGTTAACGTGAACAAGTTTGAAGCCATACCAAGATTCCCATTTTAGGTAGGATGGTCTCAATGAATATCCTAGTTTTTCTGTAGCAATCTGTTGTTGTCACAATATGTCCGCCAGCAGGAACCAATGCCATCAGCATGACTGTGCTAGCACACATTCCAGATGCCATAATCAGGGTCGACTCAGCCCCCTCAAGTGCACTGAAACAAGGAAAGATCACCTTACGAATGTTTCAATGACATGGATAGAAGAGACAAGCAAATGCCATTTAACAAAAAGTAATGAAAAATACAATGGAGGCAGCCAAACCTTATCTTCTCCTCTGCAACCACAGTGGTTGGATTTCCATACCGCCCATATTCAAAACTTGTATGGCGTTTTTCCTGCAATAATATCAGACTAAATGTTAATGCAAAGCAAAACTTTTGGGGCAACCATCATTTCTTGACAACTGCAAACATATAGCACCAAACCCTGACAATGGCAACTTAACATATAAAAGACCAAAACATTTCTTGAAATCGAAACCTTGACAAGAACCCTAATAGATCAACATAAACATCATCTACAGCAAAAACAGATTAATCGATGCTATTAATATACCTTGAAGTCAATAAGCTCCTGAGTTTTCTTAAAGAAATATGCAGAAGTATTAACCACTGGAGTAGTAATTGCATCAGTAACTATACCGCGACCTAATCTTTCACCTGCATAAATAAAACGTAAACCCATTAGAAAAGCGTCTGGATGAGTAATTTGAATTGCATCAATTCAAAATATTCACATTTTGTAATTGCATTGTTCGGATATGAATTTGGTGAGATAAATAATAGTCATAATAAACAAATAACATAATATATTTGTTTTTAATCGAACTTGTGAAGGTAATAGTGAAACTCTTAAAAATAATAAAAAGAACCAACAATATTAGAGATAGAAAAAGAAAAAATATTGAATATATATATGTAATAAGGTGACATAAAATTTGAAAATATTTAGAGATATTACCAATAATATGATATCATTAAAGTAAACTGTAAATAATTAAGAATGAATTAATGATAAATCCAAATAAAAATAAAAAAGAAGCTGAGTATTATATTTGCCAATTATAGTAAATATTAGATCGACAAAAACCACAAATATAGATATCTTTTCTTTTCCGTTCAAAATCAAAACATTTAAAAAATAAAACAAAAATAAATGTTTTAACAAAATTTAAAGAGAGAGAGGAAATGATTAATCCATTTACCAGCATGAACAGTGATGCTCCCATCGGAGCTCAAAAACGATGTCTTGGAATCATATGAATCCCCAATCTGTACACTATCGTTGTCAATACAACCTTCTACAACCGCCACGTCATCAGAGACGGGAACGGAGGCTGCGGCTGCCTGAGAAGCAGCAGCCGCCGCCGAGGAGGGGTAAACGGAAGTGGGACCGTTCGACCACGAAGCCGAGACAACTTGCGCGACACCGATGTTGCTACAGTTGCGGCGAGCCTTGACGCTGAGCTGGCGGACGAAGTTCGGGGGGAAACGAAAGATCAAAGACGACAAACCCCGACCGCCGGTACAAAACAACGATGCCGTTACTCGTCGGTTAGAATCGATGCGAGGCTTCTCCCCGGTCTGCGTACCGGAGAAGTCGGGATCGGAACGGCACTCGAATGAAGAATAAGCATTGAAAACCCTAGGAAGAAAGGAACACGAGGAGACAGCCATTTGTTTGACGACACCGTTTCAGCTCTCTTACTCTCTCTTTTATTTCTTTTCTGCGACTTCTCCGAAATGCGAAAAGGCTCTCCCTTCTTTCTTTCCCCTTCAACGGCTTCCAACTACTTAAATACGCGAATTCCGTTGTCGTTTTGTGGAAATTTTGTTTTTAATCTTCGGAGTCAGTTATTAACTAGGGTTAGGTTCATCCTTGTTTTTGCTTACGTGGCAGATAGTGACTGGTTAAATATTTGTTTATAAGGTGGGGTGAGTAATCTTTTTCATTTTCCCCTAGAGTATATCCCCTAATTTTAATCCTGGAATATTTGGGTGTTTGAGATATGTACATGCAACTTCAATTAAATTATTCATATGAATTTGTTTTTATACACTCACAATTTTTTATTTAAATAGAGTAAAATTATTTGAGTTAAATAAAAAATTAACATGTCAAATTAAAATCGTGTTATAGTATAATCAATTTTATTTTAGAGCACATAAATTTGAAATCATATATATTTGAAAATTTTTCAAAACAACGTCAGACACTTTAGTATGATAAGTTTCGATCTTTAATTAACTTATTAAGAACCCATAATTATTATTTTATAATTTTTAAAAAAATTTACCTTTTTTTATATATTCTTTAATTTTTTTAAATCTTTTATATATTTTTATTTTTTTTTTGTAATTTTTGTTGAGAGAGATCAATTTGCTCATTTTCAAAATTGATAGGGACCAAAGGAGTATGTACACCTATCTATTATTTGAGTTATTCAAATTGTAATATTTAACCAAATTACTTATTCAAGTTGACTCGAAAAAATAGAATAACTCGATTTTATTAACTCGAAATTCAAAATTTTTTCAATTTTTTCAATTTAAGTGAATTTTACTCACTTCTAATCATATTTAAGATTTTTTATATATTAAATAATTAATTGAATTAATATCAAGTATCGCCAATTAAGTATCAACTTTATTAAAAATCTCTCGAATATTCAATATACATTGCGAAGTTTTTTTTTTTTTTGTAATATGTTAATTTGTAAATTGGTCCAAGGATTAAATTACCCTTTGAAATTCAAGAAAGAATTAGTTGTATTTAATACTATTACACCATGTTTGGTTGGAAGGAATGGAATAGCATTCCCCCTTATTCATTGAACGGTAAATCATTCTTTTATTTGGTTAAACGTAATATTCATTCAATAAAATGATCATTACTTTCTTATTACTTGTCTTTCAGTAATAACTATTTTTTGGTATCACCAAAAGAATAACTATTCCATGCAACATTGAATAACAAAAAAATTTAATTTTCAAATTAGTCCTTTAAAACTTGGACTTAGAAAATACAAAAAAGTTGAAATATTTTAATATAATTTTGTATAAAACTAAAAAAATAGTTTAATATAATTTAATATAAAAATAATTATATTAAAAATATGATTAAATTATATATTATTTTTATTAAATTATATTTAATAATAACTATACTAAAATATGATTAAATTATTTATTATTTATTATTAAAATATTTTTAATAATAATCATCTTAAAATTTAATAACAATAATAATAATCATCTACCTAACAAAAATTTTGTTAAAGTTATTTCAATTTTTTTCCTTATGCTAGTACAATATCATTTCATTCAATCAAATATAAAAATACTATTACAGTTCTATTCTATTTCATTCAACCTAACAGTTGAATTACTGATTACAGATCTATTTCATTATAGTTCTATTATATTACAACTTTATTTTATTATTATTCTATTTTATTACAGCAAACTAAATGTAGTGTTAATGAATTATTTCATTAAAATAAAATTGAATTGCATTATACTCAAAAAAAAATCCCCTCAAATTGCGAGAAAGAATATTGAGATTTAAGAAATGTTAGTGGACAAATTGGTGGTACAATGTGCAATCCATATATTTCATAAAAGTTGGTGCCAACAAGATCATAAGTCACTTTCTTGGTTTTAATTACTAAGTTGGGACTATTACTTTTATTGTATATTAGTATTATTTTCACACTAATTATTTTATTTGTGTTGAATTATGGAATATAAATTTGAAGTCTAAAATATAATTTATTTCTATTTTTATTTTAAAATTTTTTGACCTTCTATTTTTTAGATTTAACAATTTAGGTTTAATTGTTATTATTATTAAAAATTTTCAATTAAATTCATTCATGTGACATTTTAAAATTAAAAAAAAAGTCACTTGATAGGTATGTAAAAATAAAAATAAAATTAAAAATGTTTTATATAGTTTTTTTTCCTCAAAAACATTTGTTCGAATTTGTTGTGATAAAATAAATTTTTTCGTTGTAATCATGTTCCTAAGAAAAATTGACATAATCATTTTGATTGAAATAGTTAACAATATTAAATATTTAGACTAATTAATGACTTTATAAAATTATAAATATCAAATTATGTCTAATAAGGTATATAGATTAAATTCTAAGTTTTAGCATAGTGTAAGGACTAAATTGAAGTTTGATCACTGTCTTATAATATTAAAAAAACAAAAAAGGAAGCAAGGCAAGCATAAAAGAAACAAAAAACCGTTATCCGTCTCTAAGACACTTAGGGCATTTAAATTATATATAATAATGTAACGTTTTAATCGAAAAGTTAACGGTGTTAACTATTTACACAACTTAATAATATTATAACAATATAGAGACTAAATTATATTAAAAATTAAAATATATAAATTAAACATCAAATTTGAGCATATTAGAAAAACCAAATGTAAAATTTAACTTTTTTATTTCTTTTGTAGATTACATTGGGCTTGATGCTTGACACTAGTACCTTATATATATATATAGTTATATAGATATATATGAACTAGTTTCATTCATGCGAGATGCACAAATTTATTGTATTTAATTATTAAAATATATTTATTATTTTTTAATAAATTTAAAGAATTTACAAATAATATAAATAAAATTAGAAAAATAATAATTGAAAATATAATATATTCAAAAATAATAATTGAAAAAGAATATATTCAAATAATTAAATTAATTCAAACAATAACATTAAAATTATTGTAACAAATTGTTTTTTACTTTAATAAAAATTTTAAAAAAAATCCATTTATAATTGAAACTGCTTTTAAAAAACTTAAAATAGAAATTTTTTTTCAAAATATTAAGAAAATATTTATATTTATTCCTAACTTAAATAGAATTTTATATATTGATTAAGATGTGGGTTTCTACTTAGTTGATTTGGTTGTCTTGTTAGTTGTTGTCTTGAATTAGTTAGGAGACACAGAGGGATTGTTTCAAAAGAGATATTACAAGCATGGTATCAGAGTCTTGATTCAACCAATTGTTGGTGTGGAAAAAGGTGTCCTTTAGATACATGCCAAATGTTTAACAAAGGTGCTTTCAATATTAGTGAATTAGTGCTTCAGTATGGAATTCGGTCAGAGTTGGTGTCATGAGTTATCGGGTACTAACTCGAGTAGGAAATTACAAGAATATCATTCCGTAACTAAAATGAGTATTTTAGGATGTTTTAGTTTTTTTCATTTTAATAAAAACAAAGAAAAATATGTATATGGTGATATCTGAACCTACGTCAATTAAATTTATAAAACCATAAATTTCCCCCTCAATCAAAGCTTTAATTTGATATTTTTTTTTATTTTTTCTAATTTGCACAATTTATTATCTCCACAAATTGTATATCTATACTATTAATAAAACCGTTAACTGAGTGGTGGCACGAATTAAGTGGGCACCTACTTGGTTAGAAATTACTGAAATTCAATTCCATAATTAAAATAAGTAATATTATTTAAGAGTATTTAAGTCTTTTCACTTTTAAAAATACCAATAAAAATATACATATGATGAGATTCAAACCCATACTAATTGTATTAATAAAGCTTTAAATTTACCACTTAACTCAAATTTTATTTTAATATTTTTACTCATTTTAAATTTAATGTAGAAGATATGTAAAACCATGAAAGTGTTGGCTTGTCCTAAGTCTACAATGCCATGTAATATTATTTCCTAATTTATATGATATATATGAAGTGAACTCTGACTTCTATACTTGGAACTTTTTCCATTACACATGAGTCCATAATTTTATTAATATTATAATAGATGATGTGTCAAGTACTTATAGTAATTTTGCAATATTTGGAGTCCAACTTTTAATATTTGGTGCTAATACTTTGAACCTGTTCTATTAAACATGCTTTTCTCCGAGGAAAGTAATTTCAACGTTTTAAATTAAAATAACGCCTCTTTATCAAGTAAAAGAATCATTACTGTAAATAGTGAATCTTGCAAGTGGAATATGCAAATTTTATTTTATCTATACGTGAAAGTCAAATTTCCAATTATAGTAAGAATATTAATTCTTTAACTAGGTGAAACTACCATTAAGGCCTTTATATTAAATTTTTATATATTAAATTAAAAAATAAATTAATTTTTAATTAAAAAATTCATCTAATTCTACTATTAAAAACTGATATGATTAACAGAATAACAAAACAGTAATATGTGGTGTGCTATGTATATATTATGTTGAGATATAAAAGATCAATTTTTAATAATAGATATAAATCAAAATTTTAGTAGAATAAACAATTTACTTTTTATTATAATATACATAAACTAATTTATTTATTTTTTTAATAAAAAAAAAGTAAAATGCGATATAAAACCAAATACATCTACCAAATTTAAATTATTACTTCGGTTTTCTAAGATAATGACATGCACAATCTCTAAACAGTGCGATGGCACAAGGAGTAGACAAAATAGCCACGTTGTAAGAGAATCATTTAAACAGTAATATTTACAGGGAAAAGAAACAAGACAAAGATTTGATGGGGTAGAGACGATAGTGCACTATTATTTTTCCTGGTTGAATGAGCCTTCAAAATGTTTTAAAAAGTTAGAAAAAAAACTGTTTCAAAATTTTGATAGGTAATCAGGATTATTAAGCTTTCGATTATTTTATTCTATTTGTTGAAATAATTGGTCTGGTAGATTCAATGTAAACTGTATGTTGGAGTATTTTAACTACAAAAACGTCTTTTTTTAAAAAAAAAATCATAAAAGAAATAAAAAAACATTTACTAAATGTATGTTTAGTTCACTTCCATTGAATCTGGCTCAATCCATACTATAAACAGTGATTGGGTAAAAAGAAAAGTATTTTTTTTTAATTTATGTAAATCACTAAGATGTATAATAAGTGATTGGAATTGTTGTTGTTAAAAAATGTGAAGCAACTATCCACTTCCTCAATATTGGAGTTGTAAAATGATAGATTTTGTATTTGGGTATTGACAATTTATTGAACAAGATAAATGGGTTGAGCTATTAATTTAGAAGATAGTTAGCCTATTTATGAAGATTATATTGCTTGAGAAACTCGTATTGAAGATTGGATTGGAAGTAAGTCACCCAATTTGATCCCTTGATTGCAGTCATTAGGATTAGATTGAAACTCTATGAGATTAGCTGCCAAGAGTTTACGTTATTATTATATTGTAAATATGTTATTGTATTACTGTTTTAATGGGATTGTCATAGTTTTTTATGGTAGCAAGTCTCGAAATATTCTTTATAAATTGAGAGACTTGTATAGGTTGTTATAACTAGAATTAGGAGCACTAAATCTGTTCAAGTGAGAAAATTTTCTATGAGTGTATATTGATAAAAAAAAAACATTTTTTGTTGTGGTTTTACATGTTGAATTCACATGGGTGAATTCATCGGTGAGAGTATAAATCTTAAAGGTGCAAGGGTGAGAAAATTTATCATAGGGTGTGTGATAGATTAGATTCATTTGTTGTAATTGTTGAAGAGAGTGGATATTTCTCACTAAGATAAACTCTGCAGATATAGGGAATCGAATTGCGTAAACAATTTATGTGTGTTCATTTTTATTTTCTGTTCCAAATTTGGTGCCAAAGAAGTGCCCAATTCCCTGCCACTCCTTCCAAGAACTTTGTTTAGTTTGCTAGCAATAGTTTTAAAACTTCATTTAGTATTAGAGCCTCCCGCTTAACATAACTAGTGGAGATTATTGGTGTTGCTAATCATAAGCTATGCAATGATCATTTATCTTTTAACCCTCATTATTGGAGTTTGGCCACTCTCTTTACAAGAAGACTCATACGAAATCTTATACAAAATCTATTGGTGCAAAAGCTTGACATCTGACCATAGTTAAAGATACGAAAGTTTGGTCAAATAAAATACTGAATACTTTAATTGAAAAGAGAAATGTAAGAAGTTGTTAAATGGATTAAATAAGATGTGATCAAAATGGCGTAATCTCGTGATTGCTAAGTGATCTTAATGTTTGCGAAAAGATAATAAAATAAAATACTGAATACTTTAATTGAAAAGACTTAGGTTCAAATCAAATCTAGTTGAAAAGAACAAGAGTATTTTGAAATGGAAAGGAGAATAAACTTAAAACTAAAATCTACTAACTACGGCTCCTAAAGGCTTACCTATATGTTGGGAATAGCCTTACTATTTATACTGATGTTTGAAAACATTAGCTAGGCCATTCGAATCCCTAATCCTAGAAATAATTGATTGCGCGGACGATTTTAGCCTTTATAGTGCTTGTGTCCCATGTTTAGCCCTATGTTGCGACACACCATGCCTATGTCATGACACGACATCGATTTCCCAACCTGAGAGTTCTGGTTTCTCGTGTTGTATCTCGGGAACTCATGCTCCACTCAGGTGTCGTCCATGAAGCTCTTGGGCTACTAAATACACATCATGCACACTCAATTAAACAAATTAAAACTACCTAAGGCCCAAATTGGCCTAATAGGTCAACTAACATCAAGTATTGCGTAAAAAACGCTTATTTTGCAAATAACAAAACCTAAACTATGAAATTTGAAAATGTGATAATTAATTATAAAACAATTAGAAAATAAGCCTCCTAAATGCCGAAATGTACTAAAACTACCACCACATTTGGTGGCAGGTCAAATACCCCCACACTTAAGTTTTTGCTTGTCCTTAAGCAAACAAAAAGGAAATAGAAAGCGAAAAATAAACATACAAGAAAAAAAAAAGATGTACTTGAGTCGACTTGGTGCATGAAATTGGATCGAAGCATTAATAATAGAGAGAATTGCCTAAATGTGTAATTCTAGCTAGAAAATTAAACAACTTACAATTATTTACATTCAAACCAATTAGTTCAAGATATTACAAAGCAAACAAGTTAAAGAAAATTAAACATAAGATTGTATCAAAATGTATATACAAATATGACATTTATGAGTGAAGAATTCGGTCAATTTAAATTTTTCCTACTCAACTTATTTTCATTCATGCTTTGAACTCTAATACAATAGTTATAAGCATAAGCACTTATGAGTTTTTGTGCCAAAATGAGTGAGACTTTTCTCAATTACTCATAATTTTATTAACCTATGAACACTCAAAACTCTCTTGGCTTTTATCCTGTTCTATACTTTTATCACACTCGTAATGCTTTTAACCTTCACAATGCTTTTGTTCCCACAAATCATTTTAATTTAAACACATGTTTGTAAAAGTTATGCTTATTATACTGCACCGTTTCAATAACATTGAATTTATTTGTTAAGTATTTTAATTCAAACATCCTATAATTCAACAAGCATAAATGCCTATACGTATGTACCTTTATCACTTGGTATATTTAATTTCTTTTTCCTATTCACAGTTTAACAACTTGAACTAATTAGTCTAAATATAAACAACCTAAACTATTTATTTTCAGGCTAAATTTATAATTTAAGCAATCAACCTATATACATGCTCCTAACCAATCACTTGTCTTTCTACAAGCTCAAACACATAAACACGCACAAAAGAAAAAAAAATTAACTACTAAAATAAACTAGAAACGAAACAAAAACTAATAAAAAATTAACATTTTTCTATGTCACCCCACACTTTATTCGACACATTATCCCTAATGTGCAAAAAATAAATAAAGGAAAGAGATTACCCGAGCTCGAAAAGTCATCGGATATTGGTGGGTGGTCTCCTCCTTTTGTATGAAGCTTGAAAATTGTATTGCCGGTGAAAGTTATGGGGATCCTACATAAAAAATTACAACTACAATCTACTTAAAAAAATGAATCCTAAAAATTAAAATTGTCCAACCAAATAAAAATAAAATATTCAACAAATAGAGTTGCTTACTGAAAACTTCAACATTACATTCAAGAAGCTGTACAAACAGGAAAGTGATGTTGAAGGAGTGGCCCTTGATGAAAATCCTAGAACAAAGAAGGCATTCAATGTTACGAGTGTGAAGGGTATGGTCATGTACAAGCTGAATGTGCAAATTTTAAAAAGAAATCTCTCAATGTAACTTGGAGTTATGAGGATTCCTCAAGCAGCTTAAACTTATATGAAAAGCGTTTGAGTAATTATACAACCTTCACAACAAAGGTTATTTCTCCTAGTGTGACTGACTCAGACACAAACAAGAAATCAAATGGTAAGTCAAATACAAAGTTCTTACAAACTTATTAGACTATGCTAGAAAAATGGAATGAAGTATGCCATGTGAATGAAAAGCTGATAGATGAGAACTTTAACCTCAAGGAAGAAAAACATAAGTTGTTTATGAAAATAGAATTGAAAGATTCTCTACTTGTTGAGAAGATTGCTAGTTTGGAGAATACAGAAAAAGATCTTGCAGCTACTCAATCCATGACAGAAAAATTCAATTCTAGTAGTAGTAAACTTGATGAACTTCTTACTGTTGGAAAAAGGGATCTAGAAAAAGGTGGCATTGAATATGTTGAGAAAAAAGGAAAAGTTATGATGGAAAGTCTAATAGTTTTTGTCAAAGCCATAAATAACGCTGATAAAGGTGAATCCTCTAAGAAGGTAATCTTTAACCATTAATTTATTTGTCATTATTGTGGAGTCCCTAGTCATATTAGACCTAGATGCTATAAAATGTTAAAAGATCAAAGATGGAAAATGAAGTGCCAGCGGCAGTGCCCACTTCCCATGCCACATCGCGAAGCCAGAATCAAGAATCTGTTTGGAGAAAAAATGAGAGGCCATTATATGGAATGTAGGAACATAAGACAAGAATGATTATTTGCATTATTGTAGCATGGTTAATCATATTAGACCACATTTTTATAAGATGTTAAAAGATCTAAGGCTAAATGTTAGAAGAAAAGTTACAACTCAGCTAAGATTCAACCAAAAATAGATATGTGTGAGAAAAGATCAAAGATTGAGTGATGCACGATCTGGCGTAATTTGATATGTCAAATTAAGTTCTCTCAAACACTTGACGTGTTTATTCTCAAGAAATTTACGAGTCTTTTCAATGCTTTTATTTTAATTTCTAGTTTTAATGGTAGTTTTTCTTACATTTTGATCCTTTTAAAACCTAAATTGGCAAAACTATGCCATTTGGAGTCTAATGGTTTGTTTGAGTGTGTGGAGGAAAATGGCTATGGCCAAACATTGAAGAAAACATCAACTGCTTTGGGTGTCACAACATTGATGCATGTATGTCACAATATCGATCGTCCATCACCTCAAGGGAACAAAACTTCAACGAGACACCAATCTGAAGCAGTCTGCTAGGAATTTCGCGACACTAGGTGTGCTATGTCGAGACATTGAGCCTTAATGTCTCAACTCCAAGCTTTTGAGGTTGCGACTCCTAACTGATGGTTAAAGTGAAGGAGCCTAGGGCCACTGCCTAGGATGTCACCACACCAGCTAGTTTGTGTCACGACGTGGAGAACCCCAA